>NC_083365.1:26218753-26508753 GCF_030254825.1 Meriones unguiculatus
GCACACCATATGTCCATTGGCTATGTCTCCTTCCAAGAAGACCACAATCCTCCTTAAGAGGCCTTCTGACTGATTAAGACACATCTTATAGCACATTCCATTTTGATTAACTTAAAAATCAATGGAATAGGAAATTTTAGTTCCATTTACACACACACACACACACACACACACACACACACACACACATATCGCTTCAGAGCAACACTAGTGTAAGAAGGCATCTGCACACTCTAACAGGTCTACTACCCCCTTCCCATGCCACATTCTAGTCAAAATATATTCCTATAACCATGGTTAGGTAGAAATACATCAGGAAGGAGTTCTTAGGGCAATGGAGAAATGCCGTCAAATTGAAACATCTGAAGCCATTCATAAGATGTAATACCTGTGTCCCAGAAAAGATCTTCAAAGTGCAAGGAACTAGAACTTATAACATTACAGGTAAATGTAGACAATTTCACAATTATTTTTAGTAATTTTACTACTCCTTTCTCAATAATGAAGAAAATAATTATAAAAAAAACAGCAAATGCGCAAAAATATGAACACTTCTATTCAGTTATTATCCTAGTTGGTAGTCATAGACCATCATATCAAAGGCAGTACAAGTATATTTAGGGAAAGATAAAAAAAGTCTACTTTCAACATTCCTAATCAACCTCTTATTTAAGTCCCAGCTAACGTAAACTTGGAAGGAAAGTAAACAAACTTGTGAAAAGAAATACTGTGTACATACACACACACCCACACACACCCACACACACACATTTACTGTAAAAGAATTTCATTCTTTTTTCTTTTTTTAATTTTTAATTTTTATATTAATTACGGTTTATTCACTTTGTATGCCAGCTGTAGCCCCCTACTCATTCCCTTCCCATCCCACTCTTCCTCCCTCATCTCCTCCCATACCCTTCTCCAAGTCCACTGATAGGAATTTTAATCCAGCATCATGGCTACTCTGGATCATAGTCAAAGACATGCAATACAGACAATCTCTTAGTACACACCTTTAATCCATGTGGCTGAAATACATACCCTTAATCTCTCTGCCTAGAATATGTACAGGGCACACCTTTAATTCCTCTGGCTGAAGTGTAGTCTATACTTGTAATACCAAAAAATGATGTCTAACTGAGAGGCAAAGTGATGAATCAGAGAAAGATTTGACAGAAAGAGTCAGAGACAGGATATACCCACCTCTCATGAGAACAGACAGAAAAGAGAAGCTACTTAATTGCAGTGCAGAGGGAGAGTACAGGAGAGTTTATGGAGATGGTACAGGAAATATTGGGAGTACAGTACAATTTGCTGCAGTTTGCTGCAGTTTGGTACAATTCAGTTGAGTCCATGGAGTTCAGAGACAGTTTTTCAAGCAAAGCAATCCAGGGAGAAGCAGAGAGATGTCATTTTGAATCATTCATCTTGGAGAGGACTTTTGAGCCAAACAGCTGAGTTGAACAAGCCAGCCAGAGTTCTGAGAGAACTAAAAGGGGTGAGCTCATTCAGTAGTAAGTCTCTGAGGATGAAAACATTCTAGGCTTAGGTTGGCAGATGGAGGCTTGAAACTAAAGCCTTCAGGGTCCAGGCCTGCAGAAGATTAGGTTGCATGGTGCTATAAACTTTTAGGCCTAGGCCTAGAAGTAGATAAAAATGTTCTCCATTAACCCAAAACCATGTATTCGCAAAGCTGAGTACAGCTCTGATCTCATCCCTCTTCTAAGGAAACAAAACCCTTTACAATTTACAACCCCCCAATTACTTACTTAATTAATATATAGATAGGGAGTCTATAGAGCAACTACCAGAAGTGTAAGTGGATTTAGAGAGAGAACAGATTCAAGTTCATTATGCAAATATCCTTGGTATTTTATATACTTCCAGTGATTAGAAGATCACATTAGAAAATATATATTTCAATCAAAGCAGTATAAATATTATATAAAATATCAAGAAATAATTTCTTAAAATGATTTTTTTTCTGTGAAAGCAATGTATCATTGTTGGGAGAAAGAATAGAAGATCCAAGTAAATGTGAAAATATACTATACTCATGGATCCAATATTGTTGACATTATAATTTCAAGACAATTCCAACTAAAATACCCACAGAAATTTGTAAGCTGTTCCTAAACTTTGCAGAAGTTTTCAAGGTATAGGATCTATTATTTAAAAATAATGCTTACATAAAGTGAATAAATTGTACTAAATAAAAATAAAAAAACAGAAAATTAATGTTAAAAAATGAGAGATTTACTCTTAGTCTAGGAAAAAAAAACATGGAAATGGAGTGAGAAATATCAAACAGTAGATACACAAATGGACACTGTGCTGTGCAAAGAATGTTTTATGCAAATATCATGCACCAGGTTGCTCATTAACATAAAATTTCAGGATGGGCCAAACCCTTATGTACTGAAAAAGATCAGCATACTGGTTCCCTCTGCAGGTATTGGCAGTGAAGCCTGACTGGAAATCATTAAGGTGTATACAAAGGAGCTAGCGTTGTGCATGCTTTGGTCAGGGACGAAATACACTGACGTTGTCAACTGGCTCTGAAGTAATTCAAAACATTGCGGGTTGTTATGCGTTGGCCTGTAACACATACAAAGTGGCCAAACAACCATGGTGATGTGCCTTAGGGGTCATTCTTTGATGGGCACCTACACTGACTTCCATAGTTTGACTTCTTGGAACAGAACCACAGGGAACGCAGACACGCAGCCTCCTCTCTTTTTAACACATGCAATTGATGATGGTGCTGTGACTGAGCTGCATTTGAGAGCCGTGTCATGTGTGCAAACTCTGAAAGCGAGCTCCAGCATTTCGAGGTACTGAACGAAAGATTGACAGTACTCATTGCCAAGGTTTGCTATCATCTCAACAGATCCTCTCCTTGAATAGTTGAAAGGCCATAAATATGTCAATTCACTCAATTTTTCTGATCTTAAATACTTGTGCTTGTAGGAGGCGTTTGCGTCAGAGGACGTCACTGTTTAAAGCTTACACAATTAATTCACTTCCAGTCTAGTAGGAACTGATATAATTGCGCCAAATGCTTGCTGTTTCCTTAAACTTTTCAACTCTAATTCTAAAAGGTGGAACACTGTCTGTGAGTGTTTGTTGTTCTTATTGTTGTTTGTTTTGTTTTGTTTGACAGGGTCTCACTTCATAGCTCTCTCTCTCTCTCACAATATAGACCAGGCTGGCCTTGAATTCATAGAGACCCACCTACCTTTGCTGTGACTAAAGGTGTGTCCTGCCACATTTTGCCAACACTACATTGGCTTGAAGAGTCAAGTTCAGGGCTGCTGAATTTGGGTTTACAGGCTCACTGTTGCCAAGACCTTCAGTCGAGCAGATCTTCAGGACTGCAGCAATCCACTTTCAGTCAATTCCTCTGCAGGCATTTGTTTGCTCTTCAAGGAACGGTCTTTGAAATGGAGCACATAATTACATCGAAAATATCATGTTTCCGTGGTTATTGTGTTAAATGCTTTCATTCGCTAACACCACTTTGATTAAAGCCACAATTCTTTTGGAGAAAACGGTAAGCCAAAGGAGGGCAGAAACACAAAAGGATGAAAACACCCCAGGAATCGGGTTAGCACATCCCCAGGTCAGAGTGGTCGCTGGAAATATGCCAGGTGTCCTTTCCCTGGATGCTGCAGGTGGCTGGAGGTGTAACAAGACCCCCAAAATAGTAACCTTAAAAAGGTTGCATCTGGAGACCAAAAGTTAACAACATTGTTAATTATCCATAGGCTTGGATTAAGAGCATCTTTTTGGGGAGATGAATGAATTTAAAGGCACTTAACAACCAAACAGCCCATCAGTTTCCTTTCTGTGCAGTTCTTGTTCAAGCTGAAGCAAAACAGACAGGACTTTATTATTTAAATATGATGCTTTCTAAAAGAAAGAAAAAAAAAAGAAACAAGGACATGACTTCTATCTTGTGTGAATTCAAGCATTAAAAACAAGTGTTATTAATGTATAGTCAAAAAAATAAAGATGATGTAAAAGAAAATAATTATATGAGCCAACTAAGCATTGTCATGTTCACGAAAACAAACAAATGAACACAAAGCCTTTGTTCCATTTGAAGTATATTCCCTTTAGCCGTTGTGTCAAGAGTATGCTTTGTTGTTGTTGTTGTTGGTCTACCGACCTGAGTTTTCCCTAAGTAGGTCACAAATAAGTTATGATGCTGTTCACTCTAACAGCAGCCGGAGAACAGTCAAAGTAGATCTTCTAGGGAGAGGCTTCTGGGTACCAGATGGAACCACTGTAACAGCCCAAGCCTGATGAGTTCTACTTTTTCTTTACCCCCCACATGAAAAGTACTTAGCCCCCAGCTTTGCCTCAGGCCAAAGCCAAGAGGCCATAGCCTGAAGCTCCTGATGAATCCTTGTAGACATCCATGGTCAGAACGGCTTAGGTAAAAGCAGCACTGAGCAAATGCGGATCACTTGATGTCTGCCTTTGAAAGCTTGAGGCAAAGATGTTTCTTTGCAAAAATAAAAAAAATATTTTTTAATTGAGATTATGCTTACAAGGCTATGTTTTATCTCTTGCCATTTGGGTGTGTACTAGCAAAACACTAAATATTGTATTGCCTAGCAGGAAGTCAAAAGTGAGTGCCCAGTGTGTCTTAAATAAAAGAAGAGGCATGTTCATTTAGAGATTGTGAGTGATAATTCAACATGAAAATCTGGGAGTAAAGAAATGATCTTGGGAGCCCCTGGGCTAACCTGGACATCCAGCACTTCGACAGTCAGCAACCTAGCTTTCCTGCCATGCCAATGGGATGTGCTTTGCCTTTTTTCCCCCCTCTCTCTCTCTCCTGTCTTTATTCATTTTTCAACAGCCTGCCACATGCAATATGCCAAGTCTCATATAAAAAAAGCCTTTTACTTTCTCTCTCTCTCTCTCCCTCTCTCCCTCTCTCTCTCTCTCTCTCTCTCTCTCTCTCTCTCTCTCTCTCTCTCTCTGTCTGTCTCTCGGACTAAAGCAACTTCAGCATACTCCAGCAGACACAGACAGTAAAAACAGCCATCTGCACCGAAGCCTGGGATTTATTTAATTATACTTGCCCAAGTCATTTGTTTGGCTTTGCCATGTAAAGAGTTCTGTTTTATTGTTGGAACCTTTCAGGCTGTCGACTTGTTTTCAAAACTCTTCTCCCAGATGTGTTTGGCATTTACCAACAATGAGCAAGCGGCAGCCATACAACACAAGAATGTGTGCATCCAATGAGCGTTAAAATCCTTTGCCAGGGTCAGCTGCCAGAACCAGACTAAGGTTCTTGAAATTTAATGAAAAGGTTAAGTGAAGTTTGCAGGTTTAATGCCTGGGGCACACATTAGTTTTCAAGGGTTTGAGGATTAGAGTGTATGACATTCTTCCCCGCAAGTTCGAACAAGTGTGTTGGGAAGCGAATGGCAGGTGGCTCATCTTCCAAATGCCGTCCAAGTTCAAGCTTCGAACCCGATGTTATCAACAGCCAACTCAGATTTCAGGCTTTTAAAATTGTTTTTATGACTTTTCAGGAACTTTTTTTCTTTTGACAGTTTCATACATATGCAGCATGGATTCTGATCATCATAGGCCCCCTCTCTCAGCTCTAATCTCCCTTCCACCCTGTTAACTCCTTTCCTCTTTGCAAACCACACTCAGAGTTCATGTTCTCGATGATTGTAGTACTGCTGCCTTCAAGTCAGTTGTTGTGGCAAGGTCATGTTTGGTCAAAACACAGGTCTTTGATGCTATATGTGTTTCCAGTTAAACTACATAATTCATCCTCTAGAGTAATTTTTTTGCATGTAAATGATTGTTAACATTCACGTAAGAACTATAACCTGTAATAATCATCAAGGTTCTTCTTTGTGAAGCCTCTTTCCTATTAATGACCATATGGCTGGTCCCTTCATATCAAAGCAGAATGAACCCATGCTATTTTTCAGATCTGAAGGCACTACAGCACTGAGAGTCCACCACATACAAACTTTAACTTAATGTACGAAACATCCACAAGTTCACGATGTTTTACGATCAGAGATGAATCCTGTATTTTGTTTGCAAGCCTTCTTTCATGTGAATCTTTGCTGTAATGTTTCACACATAAACACAGATGGTTATGTATTCACGCTTGTGCTTATGTCTTTCTATCTAACTTAGAAAAATGACCACCTCCATAAGGTTTTATCTAAAGTCTTACATCATTAGAATTATAGACTCATTCCTTTTAATTTATCTGCAGTCAAATGTTTCAAACATCTGTTAGTTTGCTTCAGTTAGAAACATTTTACTAAATGAAAGAATCAAACAGAAGATAACTTTCAGTTTATTTAATTGTGGAAAGTAAAAACAAAAAGAACAACAAAAAGTGCAAAAACATTCAGCATTTAGGCTTCCCTTTCTCCTTTCTTCCTCTGTCTTTCCTTTCTTTACTCCTCCTACCACGCCTTTTTCACTTCCTCAACCCCCACTTTCTCTACCTTTTTTCTTTCCTTCTTTCCTTAATTTACCCCTCTCCTCTCTTTCTTTCTCTTATTTATTTTCTGTCTTTTCCTCTTATGTCCCTCCCTTAATCCTTCCCTCCTCCACTTTCCCATCTCTTAAGCTTCTTTTTGCCTTCCCTCCTTCTCTCCAGGCATTGGTGCAGGGCTAGGATTTGAAAATAAAGCAACCTTCCTTTCACGTTTTCCTAAAGAGAAAGCAAATACAAATTTAAAATATACCATATAAAAGCATATCCAAGTAGAACTCTATATGACAGAGGTGAACATAAAGTAAAGTCAGGAAAAATGCCGTGTTGATGTATGTAGAGATCCAGTCAACCAAGGATTACCCTCTGGGTGCTTTTTTCTTTTTCTAGAATTATTCAATGTCTGAGATTTAAGAAGGAAAGGAATGTGACATCTTTCATTTTCCCAGTTGCACCTACAGGTGACATACTGCAGGTGACCTTACTTTCTTCTTGGTTCTTCCCATGCTGTCTCTGGGAAGAATGCTAGCAGGCCCTGTTCTTTTCCTTCCTTCCTTCCTTCCTTCCTTCCTTCTTTCCTTCCTTCCTTCCTTCCTTCCTTCCTTCCTTCCTTCCTTCCTTCCTTCCTGTTTTCCTTCTTATTATTTATTACAATTTATTCACTTTGTATCCCAGATGTAGCCCTCTCCCTCATCTCCTTCAGGTTCCACCATCCCTTCCTCTCACCCTACTATGTCCCTTTCCTAGTCAACTGATAGGGGAGGTCCTTTTCCTCTACTATCTGACCCTAGTCTATCAGGTCTCATCAGGACTGTCTAGATCCTCTTTCTCTGTGTCCTAGTTAGGCCACCTCACCAGGGGGAGGTGATCAAAGAGCCAGCCACTGAGTCCATGCCAGAGACAGCTGCTGCTCCCCTTACTAGGGAGCCCACTTGGAGATAAAACTTCCCATGAGATACATCTGAGCAGGGGGGAGTCTAGGTCCTCTCCATGCATGGTCCTTGGTTGATTTATCAGTCTCTGTTGCTCCCCCTGAGCCCGTATTTTTTTTGCTCTGTTGGTCTCCTTGTAGAGCTCCTGTCCTCTACATGTCTTTCTATCTCCCCCTTTTCCCATAAGACTCCTTCCATAAGACTCCCAGAGTTGACTATGAGCCTCAGCATCTGCTCTGATACCCTGAGGGTAGAGTCTTTCAGAGGCCCTCTGTGGTAGGCTCCTGTCCTGTTCCCTGCCTTCTCTTACTTCTGATGTCTATCCTGTTTGCCCTTCTGAATGAGGATTAAGCCTCTTCCCAAGGGTCTTCCTTGCTGCTTAGATTCTTTAGGTCTGAAGATTTTTATGATATGGCAATCCTGGGTTCACCTTCTTCACAGCTTCACATAATGGGCTCTCTGGATCTTCATGTGGAGATGCCACACTAGGTTGCTAGAAAATTCTCTGTGGGCTCAGAACAAAGCTTTCCCTTCCAAGAGCACATATCTAGAAGGTTCTGTGTTTGGGAAAGGAAGCAGTGAAGTTACCACTGGGCTTGACCTAAGTTCAGGGTATCAAGTTCTTCAGAGGTTTCTTCCCTTAGTCTTTGGGCCAGCAGTGCAATCGGACAGCAGAAAGAATTCATGGAGGCATGAGTGGATCTGAGACTCCTGCAAGCCACCGCCCATGACAACAATGGGATTTGATCAGCAAAGGAAAACCCCGGAGAAGAGAATGGGACCATCCACCACAGAAGACCTACTAACACTGAGGCGAGAACATGAACGAGTCTAGAAAAGAGCTAGAAGAATAGAAATACTCTCAGCCTTGGTCAGAGAATATCTTCCTTCAGTAGACACAGGCTAATGCAGGGATTCATACCTAGTCAAAGGGCAAATAGTGACTGTTGAGTGTTTAGCTTTAAATGAGGCAATATTATCAACCCCTCCAAAGCTCAGAGAACATTGTGGAAGAAGGGTCAGAAAGAACGTACAAGCAGGATGATGAGAAGCACTGTGACACGCTGGTTTTTTTGCTATGACATTGCTGTCATTCTCACAAACAAACTCATGGCAGCTGCAAACATCTGCCCAAGACCTGCACGAGATGAAGCCTGTCAATATTTTGCCATTGATCTAGGAGGCAGATCATTTTCTCAGTGTTGTAGCCACTGGTAGCTTGCCTGTAGTCCAGTAAGTAAACTTTTTTCTATGCTCACCTAAGTGACCCTAATTAAATTCAGTGGATCACAAAAACCAAGCCAAAGACAGTAAAAATTGAAAGGGGTGGTGGTGGTGATTGTGTTTTGGGGAAGAAGAAGGAGTCCAGAAAGAGTGAGAGGGGATCAAAAATGACCAAAAAGACATTATATACACATATGAAGTTAAATTCTCAGATTTAAAAAATTAGATTTCCAAACATAATTTTGGCTTTTAAGGCACACAAGCATAGGCATATCTGAGTTAAACTCACAAGGGTACAGAAGCCTAAAAGAAACCTTAGCTTTTGCATGAATGTGTCCATCTGACCTCACCGTAAAAATGGAATAAACAAAACAAAACAAACAAACAAACAAACAAAAAACCAAAGACAAAACCTCCCAGTCCCTCAGGTAGATATCATCTGCACTAAATGTGAGTCTGCTTATTCCTGAGGCTTCTGGATCTTCTGTTTCTCCACACATAAACCATATTTTTTTAAAGGTGGGTTTCTTTCTACTTTAAAAAGCTGCATTTTTTAGTGCCAGAAGGAAGGTGTTTTATGTTTCTTTTATGTGCTCTTCTTTTCATTCCACATGAATAGGCTTCCCAATTTTATTTTATTTTATTTTTTATTTTCAACCCAACACATTCTCATGTTAAGCTGGGCAAATTTATTCAACCTCAGCTCAAGTACTGATTTAAAAAAAATAAATAAAGCAAGGTCATGCTAGCTTTGGTGTTTTTTTTTTTAATATTTTCTTTTATAATAAATTCTCTCTCAAATGATGCCTATGTGTATATTTTGACATAATCATAGGTACAAATGGGCAATGTCTGAAATCTAAAATGACACTGGAATATCTTTTCTTGCATTAGCATTATTTTAGCATTCCTACAACAGGGGGTGGTTTGGGGAAGTGCAGAGACGTTCAGTTTATATATACACCTCTGATTATTATTCTGGGACCTGGAGCTACGGATCCAATCTCATATCATGATGGATGCATCTCTCCGAGTTCAAAAGTATCGGCAAAGGGAAGAGCTTTAAATAAGGCGACCATGAGAGTCAAGATATGCAATTCAGAATTGAATGCCGCAGTGTTAAAAGATGACCTAGTTTTCTCTAAGATTGCTTCAGCAGCAACTGAGGTAGATATGGAGTCCCTAGACATTCTGTCATGTTTGAAAACAGGAATAGATATCCAGGCCACAAAGGCTATGATGTGTATGTACTTTTGAGCTAGTAGTCCATTTTAATCAATAACTTCAACAGCTCTGCCTTGGAAGGTAGGGTAGTTCTCATTTTCAAAAAAATAGAGAAAGCATCACATGCCAGAGAGGTATGGAAATAAGGCAAAATGTTGGAAGAAATGAGAAAAGTGAACCCATTGCTCTCATGTTATTTTAGTGACTTTGATGTTTGAGGAATAGTTAGAAAGAAGCAGATAGAGATTTGAAGGGCAAGTATTGATGGCCCATAATACACTCTCACCGGGGCAATTTCATCAACATGAGCACTGGCACTGCCAACAGCTAAGGATAACTTCATACTGTGTTGAAGAAGAAAGTCATTACTTGAGGCTCTTGCACACTTGATGAAATGTTTGGGATATGATAGAAGTCAGCTGGCAATTTTGACAGATTTCATTTCATCTCTGGTTAAGAATGAAAACAAAAGCAGAAAAGGAGCAAAAGAAAGGGTTCCCTTATTTGGGATATGAAACCCTGTGCCTTCAAGGTTTCCAGTTAAAACCAGAATGGTCTTCATGAACGTGAAACGTGATTGATTGTGAATGAATTGTTTAATTTAATATAATGAGAGTACAACTATACTTGCGATGGAGTAGGCCTCTTTCTGGTTTGATTCAGAGATTCTCACTGGGTTAAGACGGTCCAAAAGGATAGAGGAAAAAGAAGAATCCAAAGATCTATTTTTCTGTTATTCTTGAATTTGCCTAAGACTGGCCTTGAGCAGTTTTTGTAAGTCTATCAAAGAATCTGTAAGATGTAGCTCTCTCCTCCCAGAAATGCCCATGGTTTTATTTGATAGATGAACACTGTACTGAATGAAGAACTGGAGCCTGGGGTGCTTCCTGGGGCTTCCTAGTGTGTTTCTACTTATTTTTTTTTTCTAATTTAAACTGGTATTTATTTTATTCTCTGAAAAATAAATAATAGATAAAGCGGTAAATAAAATACAAAACTGAAGCAAAGAAATTGTTAGTTGTTTAGATGGTATGTTATCTCAGAAGAAAGGCAGGAGACAATGTACAATGAGTAACAGCAGCAGTGAGTAATACCACGATGCATCTTGATGAGGCTTAACTCTTTCTTATATGTCCAACCAAGGCCATACATATACAGACTACCTCTCCCTCAAAATATGGAGAACATACAAGCACAGGAACACACTCCCTACATGCCTGCTGTATTCTGTACCTCCACATATCTACCTGTGAAATACAACATGCAGAGATGACTGATAATTGCTGGCATAATGACCTTTGCAATTGGCAATTAGTCACTTTGGATCAAAAATGGAACCATCAATTATGCCATACTGCTGATATCATAAAACAAGGGTCCTGTGCTCATAACAATTTAGGTAATGCTTTATATAATGTCACTTTTTTTCTTTTCTAAAAAAAATTATTATTTTTTTATTAATTATAGTTTATTCACTTGTATCTCAGCTTTAGCCTCCTCCCTTGTCCCCTCCCAATCCCTCCCTCATTTTCTCCAATGCCCTTCCAAAGTCCACTGATAGGGGAGGTCCTCTGCCCCTCCCCTCTGACACTAGCCTATCAGGTCTCATCAGGACAGGCTGCATTGACTTTCTCTGTGGCCTGGTAAGGCTGCACCCCCTCATGGGGAGATGATCAAAGAGCCAGCCACTTCAGAGTTCATGTCAGAGACAGTCCCTGTTCTCCTTACTAGGAAAGCCACTTGGAGACTGAGCTGCCATGGGCTACATCTGTGCAGGGTTTCTAGGTTATCTCCATGCATGGTCCTTGGTTAGAGTATCTCAGGAAAAGACCCCTGTGCCCAGATTTTTTGGTTCTGTTGCTCTTCTTATGGAACTCCTGTTCCCTCCAGATCTTTCAGCTCCCCCTTCTTTCATAAGATTCCCTACACTCTGCTCAAAGTTTGGCTATGAGTCTCAGCATTTCCTTTGATACCCAGCTGGCTAGAGTCTTTCAGAGGCCCTCTGTGGTAGGCTTCTGCCCTGTTCCTATTTTCTCCCTCTTCCAGTGTCCATCCCAATTGCCTTTCTGAAAGGCAATTATCTGAAAGGAATTAATCATCTTACCCAGGGTCCACCTTCTTGTTTAGCTTCTTTAGGTGTATAGATTTTTGTATGTTTATCCTATATTATATGTCTAACATCCACTTATAAGTGAGTGTATGCCATGTGATTCTTTCTGCTTCTGGGATACTTCACTCAGAATGATCTTTTCTTGTTCCCACCATTTGCCTGCAAATTTTATGATTTCCTTGTTTTTAATTGCTGAGTAGTATACCATTGTGCAAACTATCACAATTTCTGTATCCATTCCTCCATTGAGGGACATTCTGGGTTGTTTCCAGATTCTGGCTATTACGAATAAAGCTGCTTAACATGGTTGAGCAAATGCCTTGATATATATTTGAGCATATTTTGGGTATATGCCTAAGAGTGGTATAGCTGGATTTGAAGTAACACTATTCCTAATAGTCTAAGAACGCACCAGATTGATTTCCAAAGTGGTTGTACAAGTTTACATTCTCACGAGCAATGGAGGAGGGTTCCCCTTTCTCCACATCCTCTCCAGTATGTATTGTCAGTTGAATTTTTCAGTTTAGCCTTTTTGATAGGCCTAAGGCAAATCTCAGGGTCGTTTTGATTTGCATTTCCAATATGACTAAAACGTTGAGCATTTCTTTATGTGTTTCTCTGCCATTTGATATTCCTTTATTGGGAATTATCTGTTTAGCTCTGTACTCCATTTTTTAATAGGATTACTTCATTTGTGATTTTTAATTTCTTGAATTCTTTATATATTCTGGCTATTAGCCCTCTGTCAGATATAGGGTTGGTGAAGATCCTTTCCCAGTCTGTAGGCTGTAGGTCTTTTGTTCTATTGCCAGTCTCCTTAACTTTACAGAAGCTTTTCAGTTTCATGAGGTCCCATTTATTGATTGGTGATCTTAGAGCCTGTGCTGTTGGTGTTCTATTCAGAAAGTTGTCGCCTATGCCAATGTGTTCAAGGCTCTTCCCCACTTTTTCTTCTAACTGATTTAGTGTGTCTGGTTTTATGTTGAGGTCTTTTATCTACTTGGACTTTATTTTTGTCCAGGGTGATAAATATGGATCTATTTGCATTTTTCTACATGTAGACATCCAGTTCGACTAGCACCATTTGTTGAAGATGCTGTTTTTTTCCCCATTGTATGCTTTGTTGTTGTTGTTGTTGTTTTCTTCTTTGTCAAAAATCAAGAATCCGTAAGTGTGTGGGTTTATTTCTGGGTCTTCTATTCGATTCCACTGATCCACCATTCTGCTCCTATGCCAGTACTATGCAATTTTTATTAGTATTGCTCTTTATTACAGCTTGAGATCAGAGATGGAGATACCAACTGATCGTCTGTTGTTGTACAAGATTGTTTTAGCAATTGTGGAGTTTTTGTTTTTACATATTAAATTGAGAATTGTTCTTTCAAGTTCTATAAAGAATTGTGTTGGTATTTTGATGGGAAATCAATCTGTAGATTGCTTTTGGCAGGATGGACATTTTCACTATATTAATCCCATCTATCCATGATCATGGGAGATCTTTCTATCTTCTGATATCTTCTTCAATTTCTTTCCTCAGAGAAGAAGTTCTTTTCTTGCTTGGTTAGAGTCACACCAAGGTACTTTATGTCATTTGTGGCTATTGTGAAGGGTGTTGTTTCCCTAATTTCTTTATCAGCCCTTTTGTCTTTCATATACAGAAAGGCTACTGATATTTTTTGAGTTAATTTTGTACTAAGCTACTTTGCTGAAGGTGTTTATCAGCTGAAGGAGTTCTCTGGTTGAATTTTTGGGGTCATTGTTGTATACTATCATATCATCTACAAATAGTGATACTTTGACTTTTCCTTTCCGATTTGTATCCTCTTGATCTCCTTTATTTGTCTTACTGCTCTAGCTAGGAATTCTCTGAAGAGAATGGAATTATCTGAAGAGATATGAATAGAGTGGGCATCCTAGCCTTTTCCCTGATTTCAGTGGGATTGATTTAAGTTTATCTCCACTGAGTTTGATGTTGGCTATAGGCTTGCTGCATATTGTCTTTACTATGTTTAGGTAAGTGCCTTGTATCCCTGATCTCTCCAAGACTTTAAATATGAATAAGTTTTGGATTCTTTCAAATGCTTTTTTGGTATCTAAGGAGATAACAATGTGATTTTTTTTCCTTCAGTTTGTTTATATGGTAGATTACATTGATGGATTTCTGTATATTGAATCACCCCTGCATGCCTGGGATGAAGCCTATTTGATCATGATAGATGATATCTTTTATGTGTTCTTTGATTTGGTTTGCAAGTATTTTATTGAGTATTTTTGCACCAATATTCATAAGAAAGATAGGTCTGAAGTTCTCTTTTTTGGTTGGGTCTTTGTGTGGTTTAGGTATCAAGATGACTGTGCCTTCATAGAACGAGTTTAGTAATGTTCCTTCTATTTCTATTTTGTGGAATAGTTTGAAGAGACTTGGAGTTAGCTCTTCTTTGAAGGTCTGGTAGAATTCTATGCTGAAACCATCTGGCCCTGGGGTTTTATTTTATTTATTTTTTATTTCTATTTTTGGAAGGGAGACTTTTGATGACTGCTTCTACTTCCTTGGGGACTTTATGACTATTTAACCTATTTACCTGATCATGATTTAATTTTGGTAAATGGAATCTACAAAGAAAATTTTCCATTTCATTTAGATTTTCAAAGTTCATGGCATATAGGTTTTTGTAGTAAGACCTAATAATTGTTTGGATTTCCTCAGTGTCTGTCGTTATGTCCCCCTTTTGATATCTGATTTTGCTCATTTTCCTGATTTGGATTTTTTTTTCTACCTTTTAGTTAGTTTGGCTAAGGGTTTGTCTATCTTGTTGATTTTCTCAAAGAGCCAGTTCTTGGTTTCATTATTTTTTTTAATTGTTTTCTTTGTTTCTAATTCATTGATTTCAGCTCTGAGTTTGATTATTTCCAATTGTCTACTCCTATTGGGTGTATCTGCTTCTTTTTCTTTTCTTTTCCTAGGGCTTTTTGGTGTGCTGTTAAGATGCTTGTATAAGATGTCTTCAACTTCTTTCTGGAGGCACGTAGTGCTATGAACTTTCCTCTTAGCACTGCTTTCTTTCTTTTTTTTAAAAAATCTTTTAATTTTTTATTAATTACACTTTATTTACTTTGTATTCCCCCATAGGCCCCTTTCTCTTCCCCACCCGATCCCACCCTTCCTCCTCCTTCTTCATGCATGCCCATCCCCAAGTCCACTGATCGGGGAGGTCCTCTTCTCCTTCCTTCTGATCTTAGTCTATCGGATCACCATCAGGAGTGGCTGCATTGTCATCTTCTGTGGCCTGGTAAGGCTGCCTTCCCCCCTCAGGGGGAGGTATTCAAAGAGCAGGTGAATCAGTTTATGTCAGAGGCAGTCTCTCTTCCCATTACTATGTAATCACCTTGGACACTGAACTGTCATGTTAGCACTGCTTTCATTGTGTCTCATAAGTTTGGGTAAATTGTGCCTTCATTTTCATTTAATTTTAGGAGGTCTCTAATTTCTTTTTTTCATTTCTTCCCTAACCAAGCTGTCATTGGCTTTTTGTTATTCTGTTGTTGTTGAGGTCTAGTTTTAGTGGTGGTCTGATAGGATACGAGGGATTGTTTAAATCTTATATCTGTTGAGGCTGCTCAACAATATGGTCAATTTTTGAGAAGGTTCCATGAAGTGCTGAAAAAAGAAGGTATATTCTTTTGAGTTTGGGTGAAAAGTTCTATAGACATTTATTAGGTCCATTTGATTTAGGACCTCTGTAAGTGTCATTACTTCCCTAGTTAGCTCCTGTCTAGATAATTTGCCCCTTGGTGAGAGTGGAGTAATCAAGTCTCCCACTGTTAAGGTGTTTGTATCAATGTGTGATTTAAGCTTTAATAATGTTTCATTTACAAATGCAGGTGCTCTTGTATTTGGGGCATAGATGTTCAGGATTGTGATGTCCTCTTGGTGGATTTTTCCTTTGATGGGAATGAAGTGTTCCTCCTCACCTTTTTTGATCAATTTTGTTTGAATGTCTGTTTTATTAGATATTAGGATAGCTACCCCAGCTTGTTTTATGGCTCTGTGTGCTTGAAAAACCTTTTTTTTCCAGCCCTTTACTCTGAGGTAGTGTTTATCTTTGTTGCTGAGGTATGTTTCTTGGATGCAGCAGAATGTTGGATCCTGTTTCCACAACCATTCTGTTAGTCTGCGTCTTTTTATTGGAGTGTTGAGTCTGTTGATGTTGATAGATAATAGTGACCAATGAATGTTAGTTACTTTTATTGTGGAGTTGGTGGTGTTACTGTGTTTCTATGCTTGTTTTAATTAATTTTTTGTTGTGATGTTATCTATAGGCTGTGTTTTCTTGGGTGTAGTTGATTTTATTAGATTGGAGTTTTTCTTCTAGTATCTTCTGTAGGGGTGGGTTGCCCCGAAGATAGTGTTGAAGTTTAGTTTTGTCATGGAATATTTTGTTTTCTCCATTTATTTTGATGGGAAGCTTTGCTGGGTATAGTAGTCTGGGTTGGCATCTGTTGTCCCTTAAAGTCTGCATGACATCTGCCCAGGCCCTTCTGGCTTTCATAGTTTCTGTTGAGAAATCTGGTGTGATTTTGGTAGGTCTACGTTTAAGTTACTTGGCCTTTATCCCTTGCTGCTTTTAATATTTTTTCTTTGTTCTGTAGATTTAGTGTTTTGACTACTTTGTGACATGAGGAGTTTCTTTTCTGGTCTAGTCTATTTGGTGTTCTGTAGGCCTCTTGTATGTTTATGGACATATCTTTCTTTAAGTTGGGAAATTTTTCTTGAAAATATTTTCTGTACCTTGGAGCCTGCACTCTTCTTTTTCATCAATTCCTATTATTCTTAGAGTTTATCTTTTCATGGCATCCTTGATTTCTTGGATGTTTTGTGTTTGGAACTTTTCCGAGTTTATTTTTTCTTTGAGAGAAGTATCAGTTTTTGCAATTGTATCTTCAGCACCAGAGATTCTCTCTTTCATCTCTTGTTGGTGATGGTTACCTTTGTGGTTCTTGATCTCTTCTCTAAGTTCTCCAGCTCCGGGGTTTTCTCTGTTTGTGTTTTCTTTATTGATACTAGTTCTGTTTTCATGTTTGCACCATTTCCTTCATCTGTTTGAATGTGGATTCCTGTCTTCCATGATGGCTTCTATTTTTTTGTTTGTTTCCTCTCTATATGCCTCTACTTGTGCCTCTACATGTGTCTCTATTTGTTTGGTTGGTTTTGCCTGTATTTCTTTAAGAGCTTTGTTTGTTTCCTCTTCATGTGCCTCTAATAACTTGATAAGCATAGATTTGAGAAATTTTCCTTTATTTCCAATGAATTAGAATATTCATTGATTTTTGGGGTTGCTGGTGAAGCCATAATGCCCTTATTTTTGTTGGATGTGTCTTTATGCCAACCTCTAGCCATCTGCTTTTCCCTAACCTTCACTGTTTGTTTCTGGAGTTTGTACTTCAGACTTGGTCCATTTGTCTCTGGAGTCTGGAATATTCTTCAGGAAGGTGAAGGAGGTCTTCCTGTTTGAGAGTGGATGTTGGTATTTCAGTTGTAGCTAAGGGAGGAATGTCACAGGCACATGTGTGCAAGCACAGGAGTGTGCGTGGAAGTGTGCCTTGAAGGACAGGCTGCTAGAGCATGTAGATGCCTGGAAGGGTAGAGCTTAAGGGCAGGAGGGGGTGCTGGCCTTGTTTCCCAGACTCAATGCACATGCACAGTTTCCCTGCCTACCTTAGTGGCCTACCTGCCTGTCATACTGTTTTCCTGGTATTCAGCTCTGTCTGTGCTCCAGGAATTGTTTGCCTGGACTCCACTAGGAGACCCACAGAACAGGGGTTTCAATGTTGAGAATGCTGTCCCAAGGATCCCTATGTTGCCCACCGTGGGGGGTGGGTGGGTTTGAGGGACCTGATATCTGGCTGCTAGTGTAGAGGGACCCTGGATCTGGGGCTCTGCAGGCACTCACTTGAAGGCACACTCATTCTCTTGCAGGCCTAATTGGAAAGCACAGGGGTTCAACCTGTTCTCTAGTCTCAGATTTTGGCCCGCAGGGGCAAATGAGGATGTAAGAGATCTGTCAGCTCAGTGATGTCCTCTGTTTAGCTGCTGGGCAGGGAGACCCAGACTTGGAGCAGCTGCCTCTGTGGTCTTATCACTGAGCATGGAGGCTCCTGTTTGGGGCAGCTGCTGCCAGCCTCAGCCATAGACCTAAAAGGCCTGTACAGCCTCTGCCATCTCAGTCCAGGAGCAGGGATGCCTATGCTTGGGGCAAGGGAAAGCGCAAGGGCATTGAATATTCACCACTCTCAGTCCCTGCAGTTGTCCACGGGTGATCTGGGTCCAAACTGTACCAGCTCACGGGTTGTCCTCTCTCACCCAGGAAGCCTCAATGTTTATGTTGTGGCTTCAGTTTCCCCTCCACTCATTAATTTTGGAGTTTCAGATCCTGTGCCCTTCAGATATGGTATGCACTGGTCACTGTCATCTTGGACTCCCTGTACTTTTTTTTTTTATTAAATGGGAGGCATTTTGTAGTATCTCACATCTCTTGACCTCACAGTATATCTTGTAATAGAGGAAATCTTGTTATCTGGTTCTAAGAATTCCAAGTGGACACTCTTACCTTTCCCTGTACTATCCAGGTGTAGAAATGGATAGGTCATTTTATAATATTAATTTGGGAATTTGACTTGGTCAGAATCAAGAGTCACGTTTAAAGCCTTTTTTAAAGCTCTTGCTTTTCTATCAGCTCCTTGAAATGGGTCTTTAAGTGTTTTTAAAAATTTGGTAGTTGTAGTATTTAGGGAGAAATCAGGGTAAAGATAGATGAAAGGACTATTTTTCATTGATAATTGATGTTTTCATTTACAGTGAGCCTAAGGAGTTTTCAAAGTAGGAAATGCCAGAGCCAAAAAAAAAAAAAAAAATCAAAGGTTATAGTCTTATTTTTAATTAATAAGAAAACCAAATTCTGTTTATGACTTTTGTTGTTGTATGCCAAAAATAAATTATAATTTAATATTTTCTGAATCCTACATTCTTCTTGTCTCAAATTCACAGAGTTCTCAACTTGAGAATTTATTTTTTCCTTTCAAATTGTTCATTAAAGCACAAATGACTTTGTCTCTTTTGATGTTGCCAGAGAAACTGAAGCACCATGTAATTAGCTTCTGGTTTAAAGTATTTCTCTCAACAAACACAGGCTTCTAGGACAAAGACTGCATAATAGATGTTATTAACTGTACGTATAAATAGGAAATGTGTCTTGCACAGCCTCACACTTGCAGAATGAGTTTGCCTTAATTCCAAAGTCATCTCTCCCATAATGACTCATGAGTTTCCTTCCCATTATTTAAAAATAATGTAATTACAGGCTATTCTGTAATAATTTGACATATCTTATATCCATACCTGAACCCATTAATTAGAAACAACATATGCATTTATAATGTGCCTTCCTTATTCACGTTAATCCCTTTAATCCTATCTGAATGGCCAGATGAAAATTAATCCCTTCAAACATCTTTGTAAACAAACATCTAAATTCACCTATTTTTGTTTTTGTTCTCAGCATCTACAACTGAAAACACTCATGATTGACACCAGTAGAAGCAATAAACAAGCAATAGGAGAAGAATAATGGGGAAATTATTTTTCTTTGTCAAGAAGGGATATGTATTTACAAAAGACTTCTTCCCATCTGTGGGGGTTTGAAATCACAGGGAATTACTTTTGAGACTGTCATAATATCCTTAGAAATTAATGAGCCAATCATTCACACAGCTTAGGGTAGTCATACGGGTCCTTGACTCCTACTATGAGCTCTCTTGTAAGATAAACAGGTGTCTATTGAAGACTTTTAACCCAAGAGAGCCATGGTCTTATAAGCCCCGAGGTTTCTCAGAGGGTCCTTTTCCTGTGAATTTGCTAAAGTAAAAACAACACAGGAAGCCATGTGGGAGGCAATTCTGGATCCTTTTTTAGACACTGTGCCCCTCACCCCTAGGTCACTGGAAGTGGAAGAGGCAGCAATTGTTTTTCCCTGCTGTGAGCAATGGATTTGAACATGTCTCACACTGTTCTCATGCTGGGTTCTCCTCCCCTCTCCTTCTCTCAGTAACACAAGTGTGAACTGAGCAAACAAAAGTCCTCTGGGTACTAGGAATAACACAGCCTGTCCAAAGATCAACTGATTATTTTATTCTTTTTTTCTTAAGCAGATGTGCGTAGAGCAGATCTGTTAAGCAATGGGGACTTTTGATTTTGATGAGAGGGATTTTAGAACTAGCTTTTTTTTTTCTCAATATACTTTTTATAAAATGTGTAAAACTTCAAAAATATAACAAGTTAAAAATATTTTAAATGCCCAAAAAACTGAAAACCAAAAATCACCACAATTAAGACTTAGCCTTTTCTCCTTTTCCGGTTTAATATGGACTTACTAATTGAGATCATGTATTTGATACAGCAATATATCTTTTTGCTGTTATAAATTCCATTTAATCTATCTATAGAAAAAAGTGATTTATTCTCTGATTATTGGATTATCGGGTAGTATAGCTATTTTTTATTTTTCTTGCTAATAAGAATTTGGCAATAAATCTACTTTAATCTGCAATTATTTCCTTAGAATCTATTACTGGAAGTGGAAATGACGGTCACTTTCAACATCTAACTTTCATGAGATTTGACTAAAACTCTTACTTTTCTTTTATGTTAAAGTATTATTATTGTTGTTGTTGTTGTTTGCTTTTGCATCAATTATGTTGCTTTTGTCAGTTGGGATGTAACCAAAGGTCACCATGTTAAGAGAAATAATACAGGGCACTGTAAGACAAATACCAGGTGCAGAATCTGAAAAGATCTACTTCGGGGACATTGAGAGTCCATGTGCTGCTGTCAGATGCTGGAGAGAGTGGAGAGCACAGGCAGTTTGGCTAAGACATTCCAAGTCATACTTAGACTAGAGCAGGAAGTAAGATGTGCAGCTTTCAGTAAGTGTGCCCATGCGCAATCAGAAAATACTGCTAAAATCTAGACACATTTTTAATCTTTTGCCACAAAATGATAAACATTTGAGAAACTGATTTTAACATTAAACAAAATGTACACGCACTGAAATATCAGATGACGTTTCATAAATACCTATACATTTTATGGGTGTTTTTTTTTGTATTAGCTAAAAACAAGATTTATGTTAAATAGTAGAAATTAGATAATAGCATAAAAATAACTCAAATAATGCTTACTCATGTTATGAATTTGACAAATTCTCATAGCTTACCAAGTGCCAGCTACTTTCAAAGTTTTTTTTTTTTTTTTTTTTTTTTTTGTAATTTAACATTTATCTGCACTAACTGAATCCTCAGAAGACTCCTATGAGGTGATTCCTCTTAAGGTTGCATCCTGCAGGTGTCACAGAAAGGAGTAGGGTCCCGCTAACAAGGTCCCATAGCTGGCATGCTTCTGCGCTCAGGACTGAACTTAGATATCTTCTTCCTGGATGGCTTTGCATTGGCTCAAACTACCTAGCGATCAATCAGAGGTAAAAGGGAGAAATTTGCAGGAACTGAATGGTGCCAAGTCATTTGCTTGTCAGTTACTAAACAAATGAATTGAAGCAATAGGCGAAAAAGTGAGGGGAAATGGTAGCAAGTAAAGAAGGAAAAGGACTTTGCTTATTAATCATAGGAAGCTTGTTAAAATCTTCAAAACATGGAAGCTACCGATGAAGTCAAGAGTATGGTGTGGTTCTCTGAACATTTCCCACTTGAGTATTAGGAAAAGCAGATGTGAGTTTAAATTCCGTAGAAACCTCACAGATCAAGGTGTGACTTAGAGAGGACCCTTGAAAGAATAAATAGACAATTTTGTACTTAGAAACCATGATCCCTTAGCAATCAATGATCCTAGCAGAATAGGGGAATAGTTCTCCATAGTAGCTTCTCTTCACTGGGACACAATCGAGCCATAAGGTAAAATCACCCCTTACCTCTCTCACAGTCTCTTTCCAAAGGGAATACGGCAGCTCTGCTGACAACACCTAAAATGCAGGAGACAAAGACCTCTAAGAGAAACGAAAGGTGTGGAGGAAGTCCTCCTAAGAGCCCCCAGGAGCGTCCTAACGTGTTCAAGTATGTGGGCCAAAACACATTTGTATTTAATATTGCTCATTTTAAAAATCCTATAACTCCTTAGCTCTAGTCTCTTCATTTAATTAGAAAGACGGTTGTAAACCCAGGGATAACTTCTCTGGGTGGATATGAGAGACTGTGTCCCAACCAAGAAGCCATAGGATATTGAACAACTTAATTAGGAAATTAAAGTTGAAGACTCGATTCCGTCGGCTCTGTTCACGTATAGATAGTTTCAGCCACATTTTCAGCGTAGGTATCTGATTTTATTCTTGAATATTGGTTTGGGTGTGGCATCGCACAGTCTTGAGGGAAGACATTGGTCTGTTGGAAAGAACACCTAGCCCAGGGAGCCTAGTCCACGGTTACATGCAAAGCTGTACAGGACATGGATTTTTCTTGTAGGTCAAGGAGAGCAGTGAGAGACTACCGGAATCACAGGTGATGATGAATCTGAGCACCTGAATGGAGGACTGGGCAGTCTGTTAGCTGCTTCATCACACCATCTCTCCTGGCATCACCGACACATTGTGCTCTCTGTCTTCCTGGTAGTATTGTAATCATGAGATTGATGTTCTACTCAATGGGACCTGAGTGTAATCTAGGCTGCCCCCACAAGCTATTCTCCAAATCGTGTTCCCATACCCAGGAAGCTGAGGAAGTTCCATGCTTGAGGGGCAGGACCTCTGACAACCTGAAGCCTGATTAGCTATTTTGATCAGATTCTTCACCACCATTTCTTTCCAAATTTGACCCACCTAAAACTTTCATAATCAGCAATCCATACCTTCTTTTGAGCAGTTACTTATTACTGATCTATATGCAGTGGTTACTCTGATGAATTATATAGAAAAGGATGTGTGTGTGTGTGTGTGTGTGTGTGTATGTGTGTCTCTGTGTGTGTGTGCTTCTTTTTAGAAATGAGATACAGCAAGAGATGTCCCTCATGAGAGGAATGGATACAGAAACTGTGGCACATTTACACAATGGAATACTACTCAGCTATTAAAAACAAGGAAATCATGAAATTTGCAGGCAAATGGATGAAACTAGAAAAGATCATCCTGAGGTAAGGTAACACAGAAGCAGAAAGACACATATGGTATATAGTCACTTACAAGTGAATATTAGCCATATAATATAGGATAACCATACTAAAATCTACAGACCTCAAGAAGCTAAACAACAAGGAGGACCCTAGGAAGGATGCTTAAATCTCACTCAGATTAGCAAACAGGACAGACACCAGGAGCAGTGGAAGAGAGGGAACAGGATGGGAGCCTACTATAGAAGGTCCTCTGAAAGGCTCTACCAAATAGGGGATTGAAACAGATGCTGAGACACATAGCCAAATTTTGGGCAGAGCAAAGGGAGTCTTATGAAAGCATTGGGGGATATAAGGATGGGGAGGAGACAGGAACTCTAGAAGGAGACCAACAAAGCTAAAAATCTGAGTCCTGCAGAGACTGATGCACTGGCCAAGTGCCATGCATGGAGAGGACCTAGACCCTCCTGCTCAGAGGTAGCTGAGTCTTCATGTGGATCTCTGAGTAAGGGGACCAGGGGCTCCCTCTGTCATGAATTTAGTTGCCTGCTCTTTGATCACTTCCCCTGGAGATGCAGCCTTACCGAGGCACAGAGGAAGAGGATCCAGGCAGTCCTGAGGAAACTTGATAATCTTGGGTCAGATGGCAAGGAAGGAGAATTCCCTTTCCAGTGGACTAGGGGGAGGGATAGGCGAGATAAGGGAGGGAAGATGAGACTGGGAGGAGTTGAGGGAGGGAGCTACAATAAGGATATAAAATGAATAAACTGTAAAAAATAAAATAATAATAATAATAATAATAAATAAAGCAGCGA
The DNA here is from genome assembly GCF_030254825.1 of Meriones unguiculatus. Lineage (NCBI taxonomy): Eukaryota > Metazoa > Chordata > Mammalia > Rodentia > Muridae > Meriones > Meriones unguiculatus. The sequence goes on from NC_083365.1 coordinate 26,242,713, forward strand.
AAAAGAAGAAAAGAGACAGAAAACTAAAAGAAAATCCGAGAGAAAAGATAAACTTCATCTCATTTGGTATTTTATATGTCTATATTAATCTGAAAATGTAAACCAAATACACATTATCTTATTCATTTATTTTAAACGACAACATATTGGCATTGTAAATCATTTTTTTCTTGTTCCATGATCTTAAACATAAAATGAAATTAAAATAATAACAAAACAAGTAAAGTTGCACAATTTTCTTTATATAATCAGCTCAAAGATATGGCTGGTTACTTTTCTATTTTACCAACAGTTTCCTGTGGTGGTAATAGTCTCTGAAGTATGAAGTTATTATTAATTATTAAGTGGTTACTTCTAATGTTAGATGAGAACTCTTGCAATATAATTTACTTTATATTTAGTTTATGTTTAATGCATTCATAGATACACTTGATTTAGGGAAGTTAATAATCACTTTAACTTATAATCTGGTATTTTTTTCTTTGATTCAATGAATGGTTATGAGAAATAGGAGTTTTGAGTAAGGTTTTCTTGGACCATCATAATATATTCCTGAGATTCCTTTGGGGTTTTTTTATTTTTTTCTTCCTGTGGTAGCTCATAGAACTCTTTCCTTTTCAGAACCTCAAGGTAAACCCAGTGTCTTCAGGCTCTCAACACTCAGAGGAAGGCTAAAGGTGGCTTCCTTTCTATTCTTTTCTAGTCTTTTTCCTCATTGCTACGAGAGTTACAGTACTCTCTTACCTTGATATTAAAAACTTCTGTCACTGTACCTTTGGGCATGATTATTCATCATATACAATTTTTAATATAGTGTCAGATGCACATTTTTCTTTCATTTTAACATCTTTTGTGCTGAGATACAGTTGTGATCATTGATTATGGAGATCACATCATGCTTTAACTGGCAACTCTTTTTCTTAGTAACCATAGCTGAGAGCAGAAGGATATTTTAGGAGCAGTGGGCTCTAATATTTCAGGAAATGATATTTTCTGTGTTTTCCTCTTCTATCACAGCATGAAGGGAATGAATGCACCTACCAAATGCATTTCCAGTACCATCCTTTATAAGACTTGTTTCTTCTCCTACTTGATTGCTCCTTCCTGTTTTTTTATTTATTTATTTTACTTTTTACTTTTTTATTTTTATTAATTACAGTTTATTCACTTTATATTTCCCCTATAGCTCCCTCCCTTCCCCCTCTCAATCCCACCCTCCTTCCCTCTTCTTAACCCATGTCCCTCCCCAAGTCCACTGATAAGGGAGGTCCTCCTCTCCTTCTTTCTGATCCTAGTCTATCAGGTCTCATCAGGAGTGGCTGCATTGTTTACCTCTGTGGCCTGGTAAGGCTGCTCCCCGCTTAGGGGGAGGTGATCAAAGAGCAGGCCAATCAGTTCCTGTCAGAGACAGTCCCTGTCCCCATTACTATGGAACCCACTTGGACACTGAACTACCATGGGCTACCTCTGTGCAGGGGTTCCAGGCCATCCCAATGAGTGGTCCTTGGCTGGAGTATCAGTCTCAGAAAAGATCCCTGTGCCCAGATTTTTTGGTTCTGTTGCTCTTCTTATGGAGCTCCTGTCCTCTCCAGGTCTTACTATCTCCCTCTTCTTTCATAAGATCCCCTGCCTGCACTCTGCTCAAAGTTTGGCTATAAATTTTAGCATCTGCTCTGATACCCTGCAAAGTAGAGTCTTTCAGAGGCCCTCTGTGGTAGGATCCTGTCATGTTCCCTATTTTCTCCCTCTTCTGATGTCCATCCTCTTTGCCTTTCAGAATGGGATTGAGCAACTTAGCCAGATGCTCCTCAGTGGAGGAATGGCAGTACAGAAATTGTGGTACATCTACACAATGGAATATTACTCAACAATAAAAAACAAGGAAATCATGAAATTTGCAGGCAAATGGTGGGAACTGGAAAAGATCATCCTAAGTGAGGTATCACAGAAGCAAAAAGACACACAGCATCATTCATAAGTGGATATTAGATATATAATATAGGATAAACATACTAAAATCTGTACATCTAAAGAAGCCAATCAAGAAGGAGGACTCTGGCTAAGTTGCTTCTTCCTGTTTAATATGAGATTTTTATTCCAGCATTGTACTCCTTTCCCCAAGTACATTTTCTTTTTATTTAACCTGTTGAATTTTATTATTTCTTTCTAAGTATTCAAAAACCAATACTCAGTTGAAGAACATCTAGGTTGTTTCTAGAGTCTGGCTATTACAAATAAAGTTGCTATGAATATAGGAGCAAATGTCCTGGTATGATCGAACATATTTTGGCTATATGCCTAGGCACGGTATAGCTGAGTCCTGAGGTAGCACTATTCCCAGTTTTCTGAGAAAGCACCAGATTGATTTCCAAAGTGGTTGTACAAGGTTGCATTCCCACCAATAATTGAGGGGTTTTCCCCTTTCTCCACATCTTCTCCAGTATGTGTTGTCACTTGAATTTTTGCTCTTAGCCATTCTGATACATATGACATGGAACCTCAGAGTTGTTTTGATTTTCATTTCCCTCATGACTAAGGAGGCTGAACATTTCTTTATGTGTTTCTCTGCCATTTGATACTCCTTCATTGGGAATTCTCTGTTTAGCTCTGTACTTCATTTTTTTTTAATTGGATTATTTGGTTTGTTGGTGTTTAATTTCTTTGGTACTTTATATATTCTGGATATTAGCCCTCTGTCAGATATAGGGTTGGTGAAGATCCTTTCCCAGTCTGTAGGCTGTAGTTTTTTTTTGTTTGTTTGTTTGTTTGTTTTTTGTTCTGATGATGGTGTCCTTTGCTTTACAGAAGCTTTTCAGTTTCATGACATTCCATTTATTAATTGTTGATCTTAGAGCCTGAGCTATTGGTGTTCTTGTACAGGAAGTTGTCTCAATGTGTTCAAGGTTCTTCCCCACTTTTTCTTCTAACAGACTTAGTTTTATGTTGAGGACTTTGATCCACTTGGACTTTAGTTTTGTGCAGGGTGATAAATATGGATCTATTTGCATTTTTCTACATATAGACCTCCAGTTAGACCAGCATTTATTGAAGATGCTTTTTTCCATTATATGGTTTTGGCTTCTTTGTCAAAAATTAAGTTTCTTTTGGTGTGTGGGTTTATTTCTGGGTCTTCTATTTAATTCCATTGATCCACCATTCTGTTTCTATGCCAATACCATGCCATTTTTATTACTGTTGTTCTATAGTACAGCTTAAGGTCAGGGATGGAGATTCCTCCAGAAGGTCTTCTATTATATGCAATTGTTTTAGCTATTCCTGTTTTTATGTTTGTTTGTTTGTTTTGTTGTTGTTGTTGTTTTGTTTTTGTTTTTCCATATAAAGTTGAAAATTGTTCTTTCAACTGATAAACACTTTCAGAAAAGTGTGGATACAAAAATTAACTCAAAAATTCAATAGCCCTCCTCTATACAAAGGACAAATGAGCTGAGAAAGAAATTAGGGAAACAACACCCTCCAAAATAGCCACAAATAGCATAAAGCACCTTGGTGTAACTCTTACCAAGCAAGTGAGAGACTTGTATGAAAACAGGTCACTGAAGAAAGAAATTAAAGAAATCTTTGCATCTTCTGGTATCTTCTTTAATTTTTGTATCCACACTTTTCTGAAAGTGTTTATCAGTTGTAGCAGTTCTCTGGTAGCATTTTTGGGGTCACTCATGTATACTATCTATCATCTGTGAATAATTGTGGTACATTCACCCAATGGAATACTACTCAGCTATTGAAAATGAGGAAATCATGACATTTGCAGGTGAATGGATGCAACTAGATTAGGTCATTCTGAGTGAGGTATCCCAGAAGCAGAAAGATATGCATGGTATACTCTCACTTATAAGAGACATTACCATATCACGTAAGATAAACATACTGAAACCTGAAGACCTAAAGAAGCTAAACAATAAGGAGGATCCTAGGGAAGATGTTTAATTGTCATTCAGAAGAGAAAACAGATAGACACTGGAAGTGGTAGAAGAGAGGGAACAGGATAGGAGCCTACCACCGATGTCCTCTAAAAGATTCTATATAGAAGGAGATGAAGCAGATGCAGAGACTCAAAGCTAAACTTTGGGCAGAGTGCAGGGAATCTTATGGAAAAAGGGGGACGTAGAAGGTCCCAGAGAGGACAGAAGCCACACAAGGACACCAACAAAGCCAATAAAAGCTGGACCCAGGGTGAACTGTACAGATTGATGCATCAACCAAAAATCATGAATAAAGAGGACCTAGACACCCTGCTCAGATGTAGCCCATAGACAGCTCAGTCTCCATGTGAGTTCCCTAGTAGGGGGAGAAGAGACAGTCTCTGACATAAAGCCAGTTTCCTCCTCTTTGATCACTTCTCCCTGGTAGGGTGACCTAGCCCGTCCACAGAGGAGGAGGATCTAAACGGTCGTATGGGACCTGATAGGCTAGGATCAGACAGTAGGGAAGGAGAGCTTTTTCTATATCAGTAGACTAAGGGAGAGTAATAGGGAGGAAGGGGTGGGGAGAGTAGAACCTGGGAGATGAGGGAGAGAGATACAACTGGGATACAAAGTGAATAAATTGTAAAATAATAATAATAATGATGATGAAGAAGATGAAGAAGAAGAAGAAGAAGAAGAAGAAGAAGAAGAAGAAGAAGAAGAAGAAGAAGAAGAAGAAGAAGAAGAAGAAACCCTAATACTCAGATGTAAACTTTCATAAAATACCAAGGACATATTAGAACAAAATAATTGTAATTTTCTTTAAAAAAAACCCATATTCTTTTATTCTTTCTTGTTTAAGTTCAGAATGAAAAACAATGTTAACATCTGGCAATGTTTTTGACACTTTTTTGAATAAAATCATATTCATAAGATCTCTGTAAACTGTGCAATAACAGCAAATTTCAGACTAACAGACACAAGGGAGCTGACTGACTTCAATAATAATATTTTTAGAACTGTGATAGTTTGAATAGGTATGACCCTATAGACTCATGTGTTTGAATGCATGGCCCACAGGACTTTATTAGGCTTTATTAGTAAGTATGGCTTGCTGGAGTAGGTGTGGCCCTGGTGAAGGAAGTATGTCATTATGGAGATGGGCTTTGAGGTCTCCTATGCTCAAGCTATGCCCAGGGAAAACAGTCTCCTTCTGCTGTATGTAGATTATGATGAAGAACTCTTGGCTCCTTCTCCAGCACCATGTCTGCCAGGACACTACCATGCTTCTCACCATGATGATAATGGACTAAGCCCCTGAAACTGCAGGCCAGCCCCAATGGAACGTTTTTCTTTTTAAGAGTTGCCATGGTCAGGGTGTCTATTCACAGCAATAAAACCGTAAGTCAGGAACTATCAACAAGCAAAATTATTTCTGAAGCAGTGAATAATAGGAAATAATTCCACAATGCTTTTCAAACAAGAAGGACATGGGTTTTTTTGTTTGCTTGTTTGTTTTTGTTTTTGTTTTTGAGAAATAAAGATTAGTGTTGCTCAAAGCAACTTGCCTAATATATACATTTTTACTAGACGATGAAGGCCAAGATTTTTATGGTTCATCACCACAAGACTCAATTTCTTCGCCCATTAGTGTTTACTGTAAGCTAGGAGATGATATCAAACTAACTCCTGTTTTTTTTTTTGTTTTGTTTTGTTTTCTTTTTTTTTTTTTTGTCACTGGATCTTCTATTCAACTCTATATAATCTCCCATGTGCATGGCTTTTCTTTTCATATTTCTGAGATGTTTGCTTTTGGATTGCTGTGTCTGGGGGATGAGCTCCATCCACACACTGAGCGGAGTGAAAGGGTTGAGTTCAGAAAGTCTTGGTACTTGACACTGCCAGTCTGCATGCTGACTGATTGAGCGGATGCTGTTCCATTGTAGACCTTGTATCTTCTTGATGATACAGTAATGAACAAGTTCATCCACAGGATTTCCATTCTAACGGTTGTAACTTTCAAATCACTTCTAGAGGTGAAGAGATGGGTCAAAAGCTATTCTGCAATTTAAATGCATATGGGTGTTGCCAGATGCCTTCAAATGAATTTATGGATGTTGTCATTTATGACAGTGGTATTTCAGGAAAAACTTTGTCTCCGTTATTTGCCAGCGTTAAGTATTATTTAATTTAATCTCTTTTTCTGAATTTAATCTATAAACCACCATGTAGTTTTAATATGTATCCACAATTTCATTATAATTTTCAGAATCAGACTGTGTATTTTGCTCAGTGTTCACTCTAGCGGCAGTCTGCTCTCATTAATTTGTACAGATTATGCATTGAGATTTTTATTTTCAGGAAATAATATAGCATTTTTAAAATGTTTTCTTAGATTTATGACTTCTTAAGAAGTCTCTGTCTTGGTCTGTTTTATGTTGTAAAATGAAATGCCTCAGAGTGGGTAATTAAGAATCAATAGACATTCATTTGGCTGCCAATACTGGAGGACAGAGAATCCAATGTCAAGAAACTGGCATGTGATGAGAGCCTCCATGCTGTGCCATTCCTTGGAGGAATGCAGAAGAGCAAAAGTGCTATACAGTAGAGAGCAGGAGAGGCCTGGACTCCTTCTTTGGTCTAGAATCCTCTCCTACCATAACTAACTCCTCTCCATTAACAACACAGTCAGTTATTAGTTAATGCAGACCAGGCTGGCCTTGGACTCATGGTAATCCTCCAGCATCTGTCTCCTGAGCACTGGGGTTATGTCTGTGAATCATGACATGTAGCATTCAGCTATCCCTTCATTATCCCTCCTGTCTATGCTCTTGCATTAGGGATCAGATTCCAACACAAGTAATTTCAGGGACATATTCAAACTACAGCACTGCAAGGATTTTTTTTTTTAAGTTACAATGTGTTCTAGTAATTTTTACAGTATTTCCCTGTTCTTTTGCTCGCTTAATGGGTTCAACTGAAACTTAACTTTATTTTGAAGTTAGGAATACATGTAGCCTTATTTGTGCTTTTTATAATGAACATTTATAAACTGAACACTCCAGCATCATTTATTAAATATTTCCTCTTTTCACAGTGCCCTGATTTTCAACATAACATTAATTATAAACTAATATTGAATAATGTATTTATTCCTGCTTCCAAACTGTTCTTTAATTGCTTTGCATTCTATTTCTTTAAAAGCACAAGCTTCAATTTCTATAGCCCTAAAATAGGTTTTATATTTTGGGTGAATACCTTAGTTTGGCCTCCCTCTTCTAAATTCCCATAACTATTTTAATGGGTATTCACCTTCATTAATCATTCTGTAATTATATTTGATTTATAGGTTAATTTACTGATAATTTAATCCATGCATTATTAATTTTGTTCAAAAATGAATCTCTATTTCAAGAGTTTCTAAATTTTTTAGGTGTTTTAGCTGTGGTTTTCTGAAATAAAGCTCACACTTTTAAAAATACTCAATTCCTAGTTTTCCCCTTATTTCTTAAAATGTGATTTTTGAAATTAAAGAGTTTTTATAGATGTGTATCTCTCTCTCTCTCTCTCTCTCTCTCTCTCTCTCTCTCTCTGTGTGTGTGTGTGTGTGTGTGTGTGTGTGTGTGTCTATGTGCAGGTACCTCTGGAGGCTAGCAGAAAGCATTAGATACCCTGGAGCTAGAGTTATAAGAATGAGCTTCCCACTATGGGTACTTGGAAACCAAACTTGGGAGCCATCTTCATTCCTTGTTTTTCCTAACTCTTTTATGTGTGGGGAAACTATTCATTTTTTTATATAACAATTTGCTGAATAATTGTAATGTTCTACTTGTGTGTTTAGTTGTTCCTTCTGATCTTCCTGTGTATCTGATAATATCATGGGTGTTTAGGAATACTTTTACTCCTCAGTTTATAAATACTTAGACTTTCATTTTTTCCTCTGATTTTGATTGACCAGTGAGGTGGTTGGTGGTTGCATGAGCTGTGCAGGTTTGTAAGTTTTTGTCTACCTTCTGAGCCATCTGGGGCATGTTTCTCCTTCTCTTCAGTGATGAGAAGTGATGAGTGGATCACTGCGATGTATTTCATGCCATTATTTAGCATCTATTTTTCTTTTCATTTTCATACACAGATTCGGATTTGATTGCTCTTTTATCTTGATATCCTGTCTATCTAGCTGCTCCCTTTGAGGGTATTAAGAGGTTTCCTCTAGCCTTGCTTTCAATGGTGCCTGCCCATGGCAGAAAGTGTGGTCAAAATCCAACTGTGCTTTAACTACAGTATCATTTCTCAGTGTTGGAACTAAAGGACAGCTGACTGGTCCTTCATCTAGGACTTTTTGGGAAATACTGCATTCTGTAAATGATATTTAGAAACTTTAAGAAATACTGTATTCAATGAAAGATAGGAGGATTTTGTGCCCTCTGTCAGAGTTCTTCCTTCCACCCCAAATTCAGTGTAGTTGACTTCTGTCTCACCCCAAATTCAGTGTAGCAGATGTTTCTATAACTTGAGGACTGGTGTTGTGATTGGGTCTTAATTTAATAGCAATGAAGATGGTGGTTTTCATCTTTTTATTTATTTACTTTATTAATATGCATAAGAGCAATACAGAAAGTGACACTATGAACTTCCTTCCAAATGCAGCTGGCTTGCTTTATACATTAACTTTTGATAAGCTCCTTTTCATCTTATCTTCTTTGATAAAGTTTATCTTGTCTAATGCTTTATGAAGAACACAAAGTACATTCTTTCTTTAATAAATGCATTCCTATTTTCTTATGTTCTTTTAAGCCTTTTTTTCTAGATTTGATTCTTTCTATCTCACTAGACCATTTTTTTCCAGAGTTAAAAAAATATTTAATCTTTATCTACTTCGCTTGTTTGCATAGAATTAAAAGGGGAGAAAAAAATCTTCACAACTTGCAAAATAACATGCTCTGTATAGTGTCTTTGAAGTGTCTATGATTGCTATGGTGATAAGGGGACTGTAGACTATGCTTCTTGGGGTTTATGCCACATGTAGCTCAGCATCCAGGGTTTCTACTTAAATTAATGCAGTCTAGTTGACATCTATCTGATGCAGCCTTTCTTATATGAGATGAATGCCATTTCATTGTTGAAAGTTGTCTATCTTTCTCATTATTATCTGGTACTGTAGCTTATGCCAAAAACTGGTCCACTGTAATTTTTTATTTTCTAAACATTTGAATATTACTTCAGTTCCCATGTTAGAGAGTTACTTGCTGTCATGAAAACCAATTAATTATTTTAATAATTGCATTATAAATCATCTTTATAGTCCTCTATATCATGGGGGCGTTGAAGGACAAAACAACTATTTATATTTGAGGCTTATGTTGGTATGCGTAGTTAACAGTAAAAATAAATTATAATGTTTATGGATGATTTTAAATCCTATGTTTATAAAATTATTAAAGATTTGAAACATTTTTTGACTTTTAACAGGTTTCATGGGGGAAATTACAAGTTGAATGGATGTTAAGATGACTATTTAAGGTTCACAATTTTTTATCTTACATATTTTATTTTGTCTACTAACTTGGAAATCAATTACTTGCATCATGTCTTGGCTCAGTTTTTTTTCCTATTACTTTTGTTATTACTTTTGAACTCTTTTTTATTGTTCTACAGTTTGAATTTACATCTTAGTTGAACAAAGAAAGAAAGAAGGGAGGGTTGTAATAATTACTTTACACCTAAGTTATGGACCCACATTGCAGCTGTTGGGATCCATCTTAAGAAGTGAAGTTGAGGGAACAGGATGGGAGCCTGCTACAGAGGGCCTCTGAAGGGTTCTACCCTTCAGGATATCAAGGCAGATGCTGAGACTCATGGCCAAACTTTGGGCAGAGCTCAGGGAATCTTATGAAAGAAGTGGGAGATAGTAGGACCTGGAGAGGACAGGAGCTCCACAAGGAGAGAAACAGATCCAAAAAGTCTGGGCACAGGGGTCTTTTCTGAGGCTGATGCTCCAGCCAACGACAACACATTGAGATGGACTAGAACCTCTGCACAGAGGTAGCCCATTGTAGTTCAGTGTCCAAGTGGGTTCCATAGTAATGGGGACAGGGACTGTCTGACATGAACTGATTGGCCTGCTCTTTGAACACCTCCCCCTGAGGGGGAAGCAGCCTTACCAGGCCAGAGAGGAAAATAATGCAGCCACTCCTGATGAGACCTGATAGACTAGGATCAGAGGGAAGGGGAGGAGGACCTCCCTTATCAGTGGACTTGGGGAGGGACATAGGTGGGGAAGAGTAAGGGAGGAGAGACTGGGAGGGGAGGAGGGAGGGAACTACAGGGGGTATACAAAGTGAATAAACTGTAATAAATAAATAAAAGTTAAAAAAGAAAAACCTAAATAAATAAACAGATAGATAGATAAATAAATAAAGAAGTAAAGTTGAACAGTGAGACATCTCTTCTGCCCCTCCTTTAATATCCTTACTAGCAGAGAAGCAGGTTTTTGTGCCTCCAAATGTTGTTCTCGAATCAATAAGCACCTTTCAGTAATTAAAAAAAAAAGCCCAAAACATGCATGTCACTCTACTGTGTGTCCATGTGTAGTACTGACGATTGTAGAATAAAAATATTGATCCACTTTGAGAAATGGTGAACATGCTATCTATCCTGCAGTTTCATATCAACTAATATTGAAATCTTCATGTAAAAAGTATATATACTTGCAGATGACTCAATTCAGTTCCAACCACCCACACTGGGTTGCTCACAGCTGCTCCTAGTTCGAGCTTCTGAAATCCTTAGACATGTGCAGTCACATGTGAACACACACACACACACACAGAGAGTCAGACAGAGGAAGAGAACAAGAAACAGAAAGAGAATTTCCAAATTCAATCTTAAAGAAGTCATGAACGAAGACAAGTTTTAAAAGCCTTGGTTTAGACAATAACCAACATCTTCCTAGCTCTGGGAATTGGATCAAATATGGCATTCACCCCTGGTCTACGCTAGCAGAGTGAAATACTGAACTGAATTTACAGCTAGATATTTCAGACAAATAGCCTCAACCGATGAGGAGGAAGCACACCCTTGAAGGTAGAGTGTTTTTGATTGAGTTTAGCAGAAAACTGATTGCTTAGTTCACCAGATAACGGGCAGCTCCTGTGTATTTGCTGTTTATGCTTAGTCTTTCAAGTTTCCAAATTCTTGGGATAAAATCCCTACTAGAGCTACAGTTACTGTTAAAGAAAATCATCTTAGGCATTCTCAACGAACGTAGACATTTTCTACCATGTAGGGTTGATCCTCTTTCTTTTAGGTGTTACCCAATTTAGCAAGAAGAGCCTTGAAAATCATAAGACAATAAAAGAAGCTCTTTTTTTTTAGGTGCCCATCCCTCCCCCACCCCTGTATTTTCTTGGTAGCTAAAGTCAGAACTTTTTCTTTGTTAAAGTTTACAGAGGAGGACCATTAAATAAGACAAGTTAAGTTCTTGGGTTTAAAAACAGGTGGGTCAGTTAAACATGCTAGCAGTTCGTCACTGAGAAGAAATGGAAATAGAAGGTTGTTGATAAGAACTGGATAGTTTACATTTTAGTCTTTATGCTCTAACTGAAGTTGAAGTCCAAAAGGTATCAACTCCCAACTATTCTCACAAGAAACATTTTTTTTTCTTACCAGACTATTTTAGAGAATGAGTGGAATTGACCAGTGTAGGTCAGAGGAACAAAGCCTTGAAGAGTGGCATTAGCAAAGTTAGGCATCTAGCTTATCTGATTGTGTGTGTGTGTGTGTGTGTGTGTGTGTGCATGTTTGTTGTGCATGTGTCTGTTGTATCTATGTGTATGTGTATGCATGTATGAGATCATGTGTGTGTATCTGTGTGTGTGGTTTATATGTGTGTGTATCTCTCTGTGTGTGTGTATGTATGTATGTATGTATTTATGTCTATGTGTGTGAATGTGTGTGTGTTATGTGTGTATTGGAATGTCACTGGAAAATGTGAGACAGGAAGAAGGCAACTAGACTCCAGAAAAAAAAATCACAGGAAAGTTATTCTGATTTACTTCTAGGAAAATGAAGGACTGAGACAAAGAGGTCAGGAGGAGGTGCTCTTCTGGCTTTCCCATGGTCTCAGGAGCTTTTCCGGTGGATTTAAAGCACAATTTCCAAAGTGTCCATTGAGCAGCACAGTGTGTCATTCCAAGTTGTTGACAGGGAGAGCTGCAGGTGCTGCAGTAAATTCACAGGACCTGGTCATAAATGCCTACAGGACAGTTCCGTGGAGCTCATTTTATTTTTCCTCACTAAGGTCAGTTTGAAATGAAGATTCCTCATTTTAATTTCTTTGGGCTATAAATCTATCAGAAATGGATATTTTGAAAAACTGAGTTAAGCCAATAGCCAACAAAACAGGAAGTCTTCAAAATACACTCATGCATGATCCATGCTTACAGGATGAAATACCCTGGAAAGATAACAGAAATGTGTAGCTTCGTAGAGGTAACAACTGGCTGACGTCGTTCTATATCAGGTATCAGAAAGAGAAAATATTATCTTCTATAAAAGAAGTGGTAAGACATGAAATCACAAGAGCCTCCACTTTCCCACTCTCTTAGTTGGGGTTTCTAATGCTAGGAAGAGATACTATGATCATGCCAAATCTTATTTAAAAAAAAAAAAACATTTAATTGGGGCTGGTTTACAGTTCAGAGGTTTAGTCCATTGTCATCATGGTGGGAAGCATGGTGGCAGACACGGTAGTGGAGAAGAAGCTGAGACTTTCACATCCGAATCTGGAGGTGGCAGGAAAAGAGAAAAACACTGGGCCTGACTTGAGCATCAAAGCCTGCCCCAGTGACACCCTTCCACAAGGCTACTCCAGCAAGGCCACATCTTCTACTAGTGCCATTGTCTATGAGCCCGTGGAAGCCATTTTCATTCAGATCACATACCCACCTCTCTCAAAGCTAGTATACCGTTTTTTGTTTTGTTTTGTTTTTTTTAACAAGTCCCCCAGTCCAATTTGTCCTACCCGAATACTGTAGCATGTACAGCAAGGCACTGGATCATGGTTAACCTACCAGAAGCCATACTGTTCAAAAACCTGACAAACCTTCCCCTAGAAGCCAGCAACATCCCTGTCATGTCTAGAAGACACTGTTTCATTCCGTTCCTCTCTGGCTTTTTCCTCTTACAATCTTTCCATCACCTCTTGTACAATGGTCTCTGAGGCATTAGTGGAGGGAATGTGATATAGACATCTCATTTGTGGCCGAGCAGTTTACTGACACTCCTTCTCTACACATTGGCCAGTTTTGAATTTCTGTATTGACCACCATATACTGCACAGAGAAACTTCACTAATGAGACCTGGCAGTTGCACTGATCTATGGGTTTAATAAAATTAGAGGGCAGTTTGATACTATGTACATTTAGCAAAATAATAGTAGATTTTCACCCCTGGAGCAAAAATAAGTTCCCTCTAATCATTGGTTCTTGGCTAGATTACAGTATCAGGTATTCATTTCCTTCTTAAATCCAACCAGAAAGTGATTGGTAACTGTGTAATGTCTGTGCCACTGTTGCACACATTGGTATATAGTTCCAGTCATTACAGTGGCTCATAAGATTTACAGCTTAAACTGTTGATACTTTTCTCCTCTATCAGCCTGTACAGCACCACCAGGTACTATGAAAGACAGGAAGCAAGCCGAAGCATCCACGTTGATTTTTCTGTGACTAAGGAGCGTGGTGTCTTTAGGCATAGAGTCAATTTTTTTTTTTAATAGAAAACACAGAGAAACAGCAATAGCTGCTTTTGTTTTGGAGATCTCTGCGACATCCCTGACCAGAGACTTGACAACCTATGGCGGTGAGAGGAGCAGCATCACCTTGGTAAGACATAGGTGACATGAAAGGGAAATGGAGAATGGGTAGGGAGGTATAAGTATGTAAGAAAGTGGGAGGGTATGGCAGAGGAGGGACTGTGGGTAGAGCCAAGGATACTTGAAACCGAGTGTAATTGGAATTAAACTGAGTAGCTTTTAAATAAGCACAGGGAACACCAACTCCCTTCCAGGCTGAGAGCACAAGCATGGGGCAATGAGCTCCTGCATGAATATTAAACATGTACTGTGTTTGATATGTATTTGTATATCAGCTTAAAGCACGGATAAACTAGTGGTTTACTTGGTAAGAGCACAAAGTAAACTCAAAACAGAGAGACTATGAACTAGAAATAAAGGCCGTGTATGTCATTAGAAAGTTGATTTTTAGAACCTTAACTCAAGGCAACACTGAGCTAATGTGGGTTTTTTGTTTGATTGTTTTGTTTTATTTTGAAGTATTTTCATTTCAGCAAAGAAAACAGTGAGCAACTGTGACTTTATCACCCTCTGCCCTTTATGGTGTGTGTATGTGTGTGTGTGTGTGTGTGTGTGAATGTGTGTGTGTGTGCATGTGTGTGTGTACATCCAAATTATTTGTAACCTGGCAGCAAGGAAATCAGAGTCTTGTCTGTAGATAAATCTCTGAAAGGTCAAACATCATCTATTATGTTCTAGAGAAGAGCAGGCGTGGGCAACAGTCTTCAATATGTTTCTTTCTCATGAATGCATATCCCTATCACAGAACTTGGTTCAGTTTAGTCTTGGGACATTCTTGGCACAGACTTTCAAAGCTAGCCTGCTCGTGATTGATAAGCATGTATATGCCGGGCCTGTCTAATAGACTGCACATTTCTTGAGGACAAGAAACAGGTCTGATTCACTTGGTATATCTCGTATCCTTACAGAGTTGACACTTGAAGCTTGTAGCGTAACTAAGCAAACAATAGACTCTTTGTAATCCAAATTCTGGAGGCTCTGTATATCTAGGAACTTCTCTAGAGGACTAATCTCTGTGTTGGCAGTAGAAGCTACTTCTGTGTGAGGCTCGGTTATTTGGTTTACTTGTGGATTTCCACCGTAGCTCTACCTATCCTCCCTTTGCCGACAAAGCCAGACTTCTGAGCATGGCTGACAACTACACTGCAGGGCAGGAGGCGTTGTAGGTGGAGGAAATAGTCATTTTCTAGTCACACAGTTGACCTAACCTCATCGCATGTCCCAACGCGTTCAGGTTAGAGACGGTGACAATCTCCAGTGTGTTGGAAGAATAAGAAACAAAGGCACCTGACCTCCACAGCAATACTTTGAGGCTACATCGAAAGCAAAAATTTCCAGTAATTGTCATATCTAAGTACTGCTTTAATGACATTAAAAACTTGTCCTTTGGGGCTGGAGAGGTGGCTCAGAGGTTAAGAACACTGGCTGTTTTTCCAAAGGTTCTGAGTTCAATTCCCAGCAACCACATGGTGGCTCACAGCCACCTACGATGAGAGCTGGTGCCCTCTTCTGGTTCTCAAGCACACATGCAGGCAGAATACTGTAGAAATAATAAATAAATAAAATTAAAAAAAAAAAAACAACAAAAAAACTTGTCCTTTGGCCTTTAAGGGTTTGGTTAACTAAAATGCTACTGGTTAGACTTGATTCACACATACATTTTAACCACATGATAGAGTCTCTCTCTCTCCATGAATTGCTTCTCATGTTTTACCAAAGAAGGAAGGTGGGGCTTGAAAATTCAGGAGCAACAAAGTAGTGCCAAGGCTGGTAAAGGCTCCATTCACCATGTCAGTGAAGCTCACGCGGTGAGGAAGGAGACTCTTTTATTAAATATCACCTGAAGACAGCAGAATTGAAAGCAGCAGAAAAGACAAATGGCCGCTGAAAAATTTAGTGCCGTGAGACACACACTGTATTTTTCACCACTTGCCATATTTACTGAAAAATCAATGGCAGATCTCCTGTTGTGTGACTGTGGTGTGACAAACCCTTATTACAGGTTAGCACCCTATTACACCAGTTCATTTGTGTAAAACTTTCTGCCAGCTGGGCAGGTATTAATCGCTGGAAAGAAACAAAGGGCGGACTCTTCCAAGAATAGAAGGAAATGGAGCTTGTCTGAAAAATGGAGATAATAATTTTTTTTTGTTCTCATATCCATTTTATACCTAACAAACTTAAGCTTAACCCCCCTCCCCAAACAAAAGATAGAATCAACAGTGAAAACAGATGAGGATAGGGATAAAGGGCAAGAAAATTAGGATGATAGAAGGTTAGAAGTGAGAGGGAAGCCCATATTCCAGTGTGGTTGAGTGAACTGGGCCATAGATGTGGCTTCTGTGTTTTAATACCCAACTCAAAAAAAAAAAAAAAAAAAAAAAAAAAAAGACCTGATCAAATTTATGTCTTACAGGGGATCATGAGGCAAAAACCACACCAGGTCAGTTCTCATGAATATTCTAATGTTTTCGTTCTATCCTCAGAAATATTTTACTGCTGAATGTTGTATGTGTGTGTGTGTATGTTTTAGAGAGAGAAGTAGAGACAGAGACAAAGAGACACATAGTGAGAGAGAGACAGAGAGAGAGAGAAAACAGTCAGACAGAGTTAGAGAGAGATGGAGAAAAACAGAGACACAGAAAATGAGAGGGACATAGTCATTGAGAGACACAGAGAGAAGACACATACTGGAATGTGTGAGATCCGACTCTGTATACTCTTTTTAATGAGCTTACCTGTACTTTTCTTCTACATGACCTGACCTAAGGACAACCCTAGAACAATGATGCGATGATCTTTGGGGAAACTGCTAGGGTGTGGTGCCTCTGTTGGAGCAGGACAAGAAAGGCTGACTTTAATGTATATTAATGATTGGATGAACTCTCTACAATCTATGGGATGGTCTCTCTCTATCTCTGCCACTCTCTTTTTCTCTGTGTCTCTATCTCTGTGTGTGTCTGTCTGCCTCTCTCTCCCTCTAAGCATACCTATGTGTCTCTCCCTTCATTTCTTCCTCCTCTCTCATTTTTCCTTTTTTTCAAGCGTAGTAATTAAAAATATTTTTCTCGGCCTGATTTGGTTTACTTGTGGATTTCCACCGTAGCTCTACCTATCCTGTAGGTATCCTGTAGCTACCTGTTCAACGGTTAGCTTTGCTTGTAGTGAGATTGGCATAGTTTCATGAAAGCATAGAAGTCTGAGAAGAAAATGTATCCAAATAGAAAGCCATTCTGCCACCTGATGGAGGTTGCCTGGCATGCTCAAAGTTCTCCCAAAGAAGGACCCTTTCCTCAAGGCTTCTCAAGAGCATGTGATATTTGGAATGGATTCTGGGGTTCGGCAGCAGCGTCCTGAACGTGTGTCTACTTCAAGTTGATTTCTGTCCTTGTTCATTTCTCAGTGTGAGTTGACAAAGTGGATCAAGTAAAAACAGCTTGACTCTCTGAAATCTGAGTTTGTAAATTATTAGCGCAAGTTTCCGTAAGGTATGGGGAAATGTAAGAAAGTCATCCAAAGGACCCGGGGCAGGACAGATTCTTCACCCCATCTGCTTGTTCCTCCTTGTGGCCACCACACACTTCTTCCTCCCTCAGCTCACCTCACCTAGTGGGCCCACCCCCCAGCCCCAGACTATCCCGTCAGGCTGTGTTTTCACTGCAAACCAATGTCTAGTGATGAGTTGATGTTGCTATTTTCAGACCACCTCAACAGTAAAAACCATTGTGCTAGTTTAGCAATAACCAACATTTCATTTATATACTGGGAAATTAATGAAAAAATTTATATATTTTTTCATTAAATATATACATATAATTATTTCATTCATATATATATATATATGGTTTCTCTGTGTAGCCTTGGTTGTCCTAGACTCTCTCTGTAAACCACGCTGGCCTCAGACTCACAGAGATCTGCCTGCCTCTGCCTCCCCAAGTGCTGAGATTACAGGAGTGCACCACCATGCCTGGCAAAATAGCATATTTTTATTATAAATATTGTAACTGGTATAAAGAAAGGAGAAAAGTTATGGAGGATACTTGACTTGACAAAAAGATCCTAGAGTCTGGTAAAAAAAAAGTAATATCTAACAATAATATATTTTTTCAATTTGTTTCTCATTATATAAATATTATGTATTATATATTATATATTATAACTATGTGTATATATACATACATATACATACTCATTATATACATATACACACATATATATATACATTATGATATATATGCAAAATGAGGAAAGAACTGAAAAATGTGTTATTATTAGTTACATATATGTACATATATATATATATGTCTACACACACATATGTGAAACAAAACAGTAACTGTCAGTCATTTTATTCATGCTCTTTTATGGCATTGTTGTCACGTGGGTTACACTGTATTTAATTCAAAGACCACGCTGCAGGACTGGACCTTCCGCTAAGCGCTAAAGGACTTTGAATTCCATGCCATCCAATGTTCGCAGGGCACATGCGGTTGCCAACGCAAGAGAAGGGAGGACTACAAAGCCTGGAATGGGACTGCAGTTACCCCTGAGTGGGGGCAGGGCCACGTTGGGAATTAGGCGCATTTGCCCTGATCCTCAGCCTGTAAATGGGTACCCTCCTGACAGTTTCAAAGTGACTCTGGCCGCGTTTAACTTCTCTCCCTGTGGGGGGCTAATCTTATAAAGATTTCAGCCACACAAGCAACAGTGTCTGGGTTGTAATGATCACTTTGAAGTTTGTTTGCTCGCCAGTGCATTTAAACCGTTTAAATGTTCCAGGAATAGGATTAGATGCCCCAGTGAATTCATTTCATTTACCCCCAGCAGTGGTTCCCCAATACTCAGAGAGGTTTACATGGTATCAATTTAGAGGCATGCTGCTTCTGAGGCTCTTCCCCTTCACCCTCTCCATTTTCTACTTCTCTCAAGGTCTCACTTAGAAAAATATTAGAGGTCAAGTCTCAGTGGAGAGAGGCATTGCTGTTGTTTTTGTTGTTGTTATTATTATTGTTGTTATGCCCTTCAAGCATGTAAAAATAATTTTCCTGAATGATCTTCTACAGTGTTGTTGGCTAAACAAGGAGAAAGCAGAAAGTGGGAGCAAAATCAAGGGCAACTTTGCACTCGCTTGAAGCCTAAGCAGAAGAATTGGAGTTCTGGCTAGCCCCAACACTGATCAGCCATGCTGTTTGGAAGTGGGGTGTCCTGCCTGCTGATTTTGCTCTGAGTTGTGCATTTAGTGAATACCAGATTGCATCTTGGGGCTTTGACGTTTATATAAGACAGAGAATGTCAACCACCTCCAGCCAAGCCCAGGAGCTGTATTTGAAAGTAGTGGGTTTGCAGTGTCTCGCAATACCAGACCATCCTATCATATCCAGTGCTGGGACAGTAATTCGCTATAACCACCCGAAAGAAAAAGTGTACTCCCAAGCTACCATGCACCTTGAAAATGATCTCTGGAACAAGGAAGAGAGGATTGGTAATGTGAAGAACATTCACTACTCTACCTTTAAAATTTTCCATGAAAGGAATAAAAAATATTTTTGATGTAAGAATGTATCATCAGGAGTGTAACTGGTATTGGTAGGGTTCATGCTTAGCATGTATAAGAGCCTTGGATGTATATGTTTGGGCTGTATTTAAAGTTCAAATTCAAGAAAAATTTTAAGATGTAAAAATAGCTTATCACAGAGGTTTATCCTGAGATGTGTTCTTGGAATGACCTGTGCCCAAGAATGGTTAAGAATAAGACCCAACAGCAGTTGATGGTCAACACAAAATGGACTCATTGGTTTTTTTGGTCCATTTTGAGTACTTTTTTTGAGGCTTTTTGTCTTATGATGATGCTCCCTTACCCACCCAACTCCGTCTCTCAATCTTATAGACCTTTTTCTTATTTTATGGTTTCCAATTTTGTGTGTTTGTGGGATTTATAAGCATGGAAGTATATGTCTCTGTATATGCATGTGTTTCTTGTGCCTTTTCGTTGACTCTTATTTTTCCTCTTTGTTTTGTCCCATTCTGTTTTTATTTTTATTTTATTTTTTGCTGCTGTTGCACATTTGTTTTCCAAGGAGAGAAAGAAATCAATGCTGTGCATTTGGGTTTGTGAGGAGGTGGGGAGGATCTGGGCAGAGCTGAGAGAGGGGAACCTGTGGTCAGACTATATTGTATGAAAGAAATCTAGTTTCAACAAGAAAATGTCACTAGTTATCAAAATCTTTAAACAAGCTATATTTCAGGTTTAAGGGAGAATGTTTTAAAAATAATAAGGCCCAAGACAATAATGTAAACTCTACTTAAAACATGAGAGGTTTTAATTTTTTTTTTTTTTTCAAAACAATGGTGGGTGTGGTTCTTGAACTTGAATTTTATAGATGACAATGTTAGGTCACAATTTTGGAAGGTTAAACACACCTCAGAGATTTTATGCATGCCTTAGATATCAGTTTTAATCTCTATTCTTAAAGCTAGAAGTAAGGACATTCGCATTGTGGCGAAGTCAGAGAAATCAGTTACTGAGAGTTCTGCAGTGCTGCTCTGACTTATGTTAAGATATTGAGATGTTTCATTTTTGGGGTTCTATGTGTGTTTTCCACTGTCACATCTATGATACAATAAAGGTTTTACTCATTTGTTCAGGTGTGTCATGTAACAAGCACTTTCCTCTGTCATCAGCTTCCTATGATGATAACGTCTGGACATAACAATGTAAATTGTGATGTGTGTCATAACTTATTTCAGTGTTCTTTTTTGGTAAGATAGTTAAAGTCTTCCTAATCTTGTATCGGTGATATATATTGGAAACAGCTGTAGTGTTTTTAATAAGACGCATTCCTACAGGTGAAATTACTTGACTAAAGCTTCTGAGTATCTTAAGAATTCCGAGAGAATATTTACATATATGCCACTATTTTCATTGATGCACTATACAATTATTAGAGGAGTAAATGTTTTAAAATGTGCTTATCAGCACACTTTTTTTTTCATATTCTTTGATTATATCCCAACTTTATTATTATTATTATTATTATTTTGTCAACGCTCATCATATGACGTACAGCACCTTCCTCTGTATTTGTTACACATCCTTTCTCAGGTTGAGAACCACCTTTCTGTTACATTTCGAATCGCATCCTTAGCTTGCTGCTACTGTGTCTGGACAAGCTCATTTAAGTGACCCCTCTCAGAGCTCCGTCTATTAGTACAATTACACCACTTCCGTGCTCTGAAATCACGAATACTCACTCAGTACTTGGGAGGGCCAAGCATAATATTGCTAATGGCTTTAGTACATGTGTAAGGAAAACGAGTTTTACCGACTTTACTCTTCACTGGACACTCATACTTTCCCTCACATACACATCCTCTGTGCTGCTCCGGAGTCCCTCTCACCATGCTCTTTTTCTTTCCCGGGAGCAGGAAACTTTCTGTTCTTTGAAGGAGGAGGGTTAGAAGCCTATTGATCTTCCCTTTCCACTCTGGCTAGATTACCCAGGGACCTGCAGCCCTTCTCTTACAGTATGCTTTGTTTACCGCACACAACAGGCCCCACATGCACAAAATGCTAATTTCTATGTCTCTGGCTTGATCCTGTTTTAAGGGACCTTTGCGGCCCACACTCGGTGCGCAGTGCTTAACCAGCCAGGCGGATGTTGCTTGCTTTTCTTCACAGTTTTCACACTTTGTTTAGTTCCCTGACGCTGAATTCTCAGAAGCCCTCACTACATTTCCTTATTTGATGAATTTCATTTAATTCTATACTATCCTTAACAATAAACAATTTTCATTAAAAAAATTCTTTTGAGTTGATACAGCTTGGATTTACTCCTGCTTTTTCTTAAAGAGTTCTTTTTCCTCACAGTCAACACCATCTTGTGATCAAGATGTATTTTATTTTCACCGGGGAACTGAATTTGGTATTTCGCTAGCCCCATGTGGAGAATTAATAGGCAACGCCTTATAAGATGTATGCCCATGTACCAGAAAAAAATATAAATATTTTTGCCTTTCCTGTACTCATTAATTTTGAATGGCTTTAAAGTAACCGTCATATGCTCAATTACGCAATTATAGACGTGCATGCATGTTCTGCTTTAGGCTTGTGCCATGGTGTGACCTACAAGAATGCTTACGGAGGCCTTCAACTGCACATGCCGAAGGAACATGCACCATTTAAGCTGGGCTCTGCTTCCTAAACAAGTATCTAATCTTCTCATTAATGATATATGAAACTAAAAATCAATGAGCTCCGGTGGTTAGAGCTTTTTAGTGGAACTAATGGATACACCTTGTCTAACATTAGAAGCTTCGCCTGTGGTTTACAGCGGTACAGAAGGAGCAAACATGAATGTAGAAATAAGGTCTCCGGCTGAAGTAATAATTGGGCTGTGAGTTCTAGATAAGCAGGTCCCATAAATGTATAACATATGGAATAAAGTATCGCCAGTTCACATTCCCTCACATTAAATAGATATGGTGAACTCGGACTAGAGAGCTTAAGATTAAAGACAGCAAAATTTTGTTTGGATACATGCCCTATTGAGCCTCGTTAAAAAGACTCTTAACTGTGATTTTAAGCCTCGGACATGCTGATATCATAAACTATTTAAAATAAGCAACATTCCACAAGACTTGTTTGGAGGCATAAAAAACCCTTCATCAGGCAAATGGGGCCAAAGTCCTGGTATATTTCTGATAAATCATAAGCAAGAATGTGTTGAAGCTAAAAAGAGTCTCACATATAAACAACTTTATATATATACATATATATACATATATATTCTCTAAAGAAATTAAGGAACATTTTAAAGCTACTCAGATACTCATTCTGCTTTCTAATTTTGAGGTTTGTTTTTGACTTTTCACGTTTAAA
Organism: Meriones unguiculatus; assembly: GCF_030254825.1. Classification (NCBI taxonomy): domain Eukaryota; kingdom Metazoa; phylum Chordata; class Mammalia; order Rodentia; family Muridae; genus Meriones; species Meriones unguiculatus. The sequence continues at coordinate 26,265,392 of NC_083365.1, forward strand.
ACAATAGAAAAAAAATGTGAGCACACGGGAAAGATTGTATACCCTTTGATCCAGAAATTACTTTTATCTTCTTCGAAACACATTCTAAAGCAGTTCTGGTTAAATCAGTGAAGAGCCGTGAAGTCCACGTGTGAAGTTGGGCTTGATTTCTACTTAATCTCAGACTGCTCTACCTGGCTCTAGGTGAATCATGGGACACACTGCATGAAGTTCAAACCTACATGTTTTCCAAGTCTGTACTTCATTAATTTCTGCATAGATGAAGGTTACTATCAATTCATTCACGTCTTTGTAGCCCTCACCTAGTAGGAAAAAAAATGGCTAATTGAAGAATTCTATGAAAGCTTCAATCTGACCAAACAGACTCATTTTTAATTCTAAGCGCACAACCAGGTGGCAAATTTCTGGGGTGGCACCCCTAGAATAAAGAAAAACAGCCAACTACTGACTGCTGGGAGGAGAGTTAGCTTCTCACAAAAATAATTTACTGGGTGTTCAATGAAGATGTCAGCCTTAAAACTGACCAAACAAAAATGTACTCTTTAGGTTCTGTTTGTGTATATTTATGTACACACACACACACACACACACACACACACACACATATATATATATATATATATGAATGTTAGAAAATAATAATAATAATGAGGAGGAGGCTACCAACTTGAGTGTGTGGAGACATGGGGGAAGTTTAAGAGAAGGTAACTTGGAGGGGATTCAGGAAGGATGAGGAAGGAGAAGATGATGTGATTCTATTTAAATTAAAAATATTAAAAAGAAATCTTGAAATGAAAATAATTGAAAGGGAAATCAAAGAATTGTGGGAAAATGCTACTTATGAAACAAAATAGGGTATGTGGTAGCAGAAGTTCTTTTTCTCTGGGTATTAGAAAGACTGCTACTGCTTCAAGTACATAAAGTGTTGCTAAGCGTTCCTCAGAGGGAACTTCCGAGATGTCTAAGGGAAAGAATCAATTTCTCTCATTTCTAATGCTGTACAAAATATAGAAGCTTACTCATGTGAACTGAGGAGATTATATACAGTTGCATGACAGGAAGGTGGCCTCAGCTCCAGGGACATAGGCTCTACCCAAAGCCCCAGGGCACAGTTCACTTGAATGGTCCTTGTGGATGCCATTCTGAACGTATACACACAATATTTTTACTTTTTCACCTTTAGGTAAATGATTAGTCAATTTCTTTTAAGGAATTTCGGGTTGTTGTTCTAAAACTCCAACTGAAACTACTCGGTCAGGAGAACTGATGTAGTTGACCCAAATGATAGCTTGGTCATGACCTTGGGGAGTGCGTCTGAACCCACATTCCAATACAGTGCACTTTTGATAACTCCCACGAGGACTGTGTGCCATAATGAATCACCATTCAGAATGCTTCACTACGAGACAGCCACCCTGGAGATGACAAGCGGCTATTGGAACACAGATGTCAACCCAACATGAGAGGGTCTTTGTTTCTCAAACTGAGAGCTAAGGGAGCACCATTGAGTTCTAACTCATGGCTATATCTCAGGGTTGAGCAGGAGCCTGGATTTTGTTGGGCAGCAATGTTCGAAATATGATTAAGGTAGATACCAAACATGCCTGATATCACATTCGTTCTTTGAGTTTTAAGGATGACCAGAAGCAGAGTCTTATTGCCAAGAATTTGGCATTCCTACTAAGATCCACCTCACTATTCCTCTTATTAATAACTCTGCCCTCAAGATAACCATTTAGGCCAGGGGAAACCAACTTTGGCTTCCAGTTTAATGGTTATTTTGTGTGAGTGTGAGTGATTTTTTTTTCTTGCCGGCACTTTAAAAATCATTATGTTCCTGAACAGGTGCTCTTGTTTTATGAACTTCAACTTAGCCAACTCTCTGATTTTTTTACTGGAATAATTTACCCTAAGGCCACTCAAAGCCAAATATATAAATATTATCGCTTTGAGGGCATGTTCTTTGGCATTAGAAGACACAGTGGGGACAATGAATGGGTGCACTGGGGTAGAAAGAGAAAATCCCTCTCAGCATTTCAAGTGAGGAATCCTTGAAAGGAGCGGGAGCAGACACTGCTCATGATGAAGTACTGAAAGGAAAAAGATAAAGCTGCCTTTAAGGCTACTCTGAGGCTATGAACACTGGTAAAAGTGCATCCGCTCCCCTCTCTGTTCTCACTCAGATGTCCCTTGCATGTACAGCATGCTCCTGGGTTTGTAACCACTCTGCTCTCTGTTTTAATATCTGTACTGGTCTCAGGTCCACTAGGCTCCAATGAGCGAGGCCTTCCCTGACCACCTCATAAAGCACAGCAAGTGACTTTTCTGCTGCGTGCCTCCTGCCTGCCTATTGTTTTCTCTCTCTGTGCACAACAGTTTCCTGCCAAATATGTGTTGATTTTTCTGTAGTGTCTATCATCTCCCACTATAATGAAATGGTATAAAATAGTGTTATCATTTTGGGTTGTTAAACCTTTGCTTGATGCGTAGCTGGTGTTCAATACATTTTTGTTGAACAAATAAAGTTATGGACAGATGTAAATAAAATATTCTTACATAGGTTCTTATTATTAGAAAATGAATGCGTATTCTGGGCCACGTTCACACTAAATAAGTCTCTGCCTACCCAAGTACTTTGTTGATGGGCCTGACACTCCATCCTCAACAATAATGATTGTTGTCACACAAACTAACGTATTGGTGCTAAAAATGATAAGATTAGTTTTTTGGCATTAAATCAGTATTTTCTTTAATAAAAAATAGCCATTTTGTAGGAAACAAAACAGGGCATATCCTTCAGGTTAATAGTTGAAGATAAATACGGAATGGCAATATACTTAAGAATTGAATGTTCTGCCTGAACATATCTTTAAAAGAAAACCATTCACATCATAGAAAGTTATAACACTTAAATACACTAAAATGCAAATTACATTTTATTTTATTATCAGTGGTGCCATTTTAATTCAATATATGCTTTTTATAAGTGTTTTAGATGAGATCTTAAAAAAAACTTGCATTGCATCACATCATTATTTGAATACTTTGAACCTTGTTTATATTTTTACCTAGCTAGTAATGAATAAAATCTACCCCTACGTCATTAATCACTGCTTCATAAACATTTTAGTAACTTCATAATCTCTCACTTTTGGCGTGAAAATTATTTACATAAGCACCCCCTGTTGTTGAAATTTAATTTGATAATTTCTTATAGTTATGCACAATTGTGAAGAGCCAACCACAGACCAAACCAATATCTACGTATAATTATTTCCAAAGAGTGCATTTATAAAAGTGAGAATTTGATATCACAGCAAGTGTGCTTTTCCTTACCGACTTCCCTTTTAACCATTTTCCATAGGTTGGAGTAAGATAGTCTTCCAACATGAGGGAGTCAGAATATACATCTAGTCATATGTGCAATGAGGGAGGATGATGTCATTTTGATAGAATTAAAATTTATTTTACAATAAAATTGTCTGTGAAATTTTACTTTAATTTGTGCCTTCAGTAAAAGATGATTTGCCACACTGCTTGGAAAGTGACTGTTCATTTGTGCCCATGCTTATGGGGAGTGGGAATAGCTAATTCACAGAAGACAAGAGAAGAAAAACAAAAAACCAAACCAAAACAATAACACATGTTCAATTTTAACTGGGAATGACTGTGTATTATTTAACCTTCTTGTGCTACACCCAAGACCTGACAGAACAACCTAAGTGAGGACTAATGTGTCTTGGTTCACGATTTATGAGAGTTCCACTCATGGTCACTTCGGTCTGTGTTCTGGGCCTGCGGTAAGGCTTTAGCGGTGAGAGTGTGTGGCAAGGGTGTTAATAGTATAGCAGAAAGGACTGGGTTATTGAGAAAGAAGTAGGGATCAGGGACAGCCTTAGAAGGCACTGCCCTTTTTCCCTATAACATATTTCCTTCAACTAGAGTCCATGTCTTAACATTTCCAGAAACTCCCCGCAAGCTAGGGACCAATCGTCCAAGACAGGAGCCTATGAGGAGCACTTCGTGGTTAAACCATAAGAGATGGTAAGAGTCCTGAACCACTGGAAGAGCTAGTAAATACAGAGTTTGCAAGTTTCAATGGTATGTACATATCTTTACTTAAAACAGAAATACAATTGACTACCATACTCCTTTAAGAACGCATCCTATGTGAAGTTAAGCTTACTTATTAAAGCTGTGTGCATAGTGCGTGTTGATGCCCCAGGTCCCGCCTCTGAGAAAAAGGTATCAGACGGGTCTGATGCTCTTTGGGTGGATGACACCTAAATGAACATTGGTACAAAGTCCCAATTTATTTCTAATATCAGAGTTCAGACCTCTACTCTTGCCTGATGCGTCTAAAACAAAAAGGGGGAACTGGAGAGAGCTGCGGAATGCTATGCCTTGAAGATGGAGCTGGTTTCTGCCTTCCACCTTCCCGATGGTGAGTGCTCTCTGTCACAAACAACTCCATATTTGGCTAAGGCTGAGGATCTGGCTTGCTTCCTTGTATGTGGGCCTATCTGCATTGCCCAAGTGCCATGCTGGGGTTGGCTACCCAGAGGCTATTTAAGCTATGGTTTGGCTTTCCCCAGGGTCCGATGATTGTTCAAGGTTCCTGAATAAACTGCATTGAAAAAAAAAAAAAAAAAGCTGTGTGCATAGCTTTTAAATGAATGCTGAAAGGAAGTCCAACTAATTATTTTGGGGACTCAGTGGTACGGCATTTGTATTCATAAACACAGAGATAAGTTTCCAGTCTTGGAAGAAGGAGTCATGCAAGTTTAAGTCCCTAGGAATGTGTGAAATGCTTGCAAAGAGCTTGTTTTTCCTACTTAATTCAGAGAAAGGAGAGGATAATTACTCCTCTACTGCTCCCTTTTTTGTTTATGACGTTTCCGGCCATCAGCTTTGCCTAGGTTGACAGTGTTAGGTATGAATTCCTGTGCAGTGGGCCTTGAATCCAAACAGGGAGAGATTTGTTGCCCTCATGGCAGTAATGTCGCAGTTGCACTGGTGACATTGCCTGGAAAGCTGTTTTGTAGTTCACAAAGCTCACAACTGGCTAAGACTGGTCACTTTTCTCTCCCAGTAGCCTTCATAGCACCTTCCAGAACTTTTTTTAAAAGTTCTGTGTGCTGATCCATCATTGTTTGCATGTGTACCATGTGCTTTCTCAGCGCCCATAGGAGCCAGGAAAGAACGTTGGATCCCTGCAACTGGAGTTATACGTGACTGTAACTAGTCTGAGGTAGTTGCTTGGAACCAATCCCGTGTTCTCTACACGAAAAGCACATCCTCTTAACTGCTGAACCATCTCTCTGGTCACTAACTTTATTTTTTATTTTGGAGAAACTGAAGCCTCTGCCTAGCAACTGGATTCTATTAGCAAAAACTTCACATATCGTTTAAAAAGATTATTAAACATTAAGAAATACTAGGATACCGAAGTTTCTAGAGGAGGTAATATTCATGACCTGTTTTATTATTTCTCAGGAGATCAAAAGCAGGAAGAGATTAGAAGTTCTGAAATCAGATTTCCTGTTTTCCATGGTGAAACAGGACAGAGAAGAAAGTAAAACACACTAACATAAGGTCAAACCTGGATGGGGCTGCCAGAACTGTCAGGTGAAAATACTATGCAGTTTTCTCTGTTGTCTTAATGTGGTAGATACTGGAAATGGTTTTCTGTATTAGAGGTATGGCTTACAAATTTCACTTCGTAACTTCATCTACCAAAGACCCAATCACATTCCTAGTATCTTTCCAACAGAATTGCTTTTCTATGTGTTTCAGAAAACATTCATAGCGATTTGATCAGCAGAACACCCCCCAAAAACCAGAAACAAACTGTCATTCCATAATATATATGTATGTCAAAAATATCCAACTAGAGCTGTGTACCATAACTTGATGAATGACATAGACACAATGCTAAGAGAAAAATAACCAGACGCACGAAGATACCCTATATAATTCCATTTATATGAAGCAAAAATAGAAAACACACAAAAATAACTTTTTGTGGCTAAGGGACATATGCTTAGGTATAAGAATACAGGAAAAGCAATTATCATTAACTCTAGGACAATGGATGTCACAGGGGAAGGGGAAAAGGACAGCCTTTGGGAAAGGAAATGAGAGGTAAAGGCGGTGTCCTAATTATTAGTTCAGCACGCAGACGTTTGGTCTATGAGAAATGAATGAACCGTATACCTGTGTTTTGTTCAGTTCTTTCAATATACTTACAGTAAAATGTTCAAAATCAGAACAGATACAAATTTCAGAAAATTCATTGAAATGAGATCATCTTTTGAATATTGAAACCCAAATAGCAGTATTTTTCCAAGTTCTCCTTATGACTTTAGATGTCTTCTGTGACTTCTTTGCGTCTGAGATGCGACAAGTCCAGTAACAAATACAGCATTGCCTACAATGGGAAGGCAGAAAGGGGAGCTGAGAAACATAGGAAAACTACCAGTGACACTATGACGTGTCTCTGTTTTTCATTTAAAGCATCTCATTGGAGCTGCACTTGATAGTCTTCAGAATAATACTAGGTATCATGCATGAAGCTATGCTTTAGACACAGAGTTTTGTAAAGATTCCTTGGTGTAGATTGATGTTCTTTTCTGTCCTTGCTCTTTTGATGTCTGAGATGTGTCCTCAGATTCAACTATTAATTGTAACATTTATACCTTTATATTTAAAATGATCAATCCTGTCTCTTCTGTATGATAAGAGTTGTGTAACACTTGGTGTACCTAAGTGACTGAACTGGATTTAAACTCTAGTTCCGTGAATGTTTGTTTGAGCAAATGTACTTTTGTTTATTCTTTCTTGTCTCTGCCATGGAAAAATGCCACATAGGAAATATCTGAGGTCTTTGGCACAAATTCTATTGCTGGCACACTGGTAGTTTCCAATCTCTGAACTGGACTAGAGATGGAAGTCCAGGGAACAAAAGTCTAACTCAGTTTACCACCAAAAAAAGAGGCTACGGATGCCTGAGAACAACAAAAAACAAACAAAACCAAAAAGTATGCTCATCACATGTCCCTGGATAAATCCTTTTTTCCCCCTATGAGATGCATCTGTTAAAGTGACAAAGGGCAGATTTCTGTGAGCTAGAACACCAGGCTTTCAAACAATTTGCATGTGAGTCTATTCGCGAACCAACAGCAGCATCTCTGTGTCAGCCAGCTCTTTGTTTAAATAGCTCTGAGGCTGAGGTGTCAGCATTAATACCACTTGTGCTGAAGCCCAAGCTGGGATGCCTTGACAGAGTAACATCCAACAGATCAATAATGTGTCTGAGACTACAGCTCCTGACTCAGAGCCAGCTAGGCCATCCCCACATGCAGAAGTAAAGCAACCCTGAGTACTTATCTCCACAGAGGTTAACACAAGTGGACAGGAAACTCCACATTTGGTCTCACACTGTCCAAATGAGACAACACAGTTCCTTCTGATTTATTCTTTTCTTCCTTCAAATCCTAGCCTGGCTGTATTGTGTTGGGGAGATATGAATGACAATGCCAAGGTCAAAAAGGCACTCCAGTTCCAGTACATCAGACAATAAGGACACAAACAAAGCTCCTTTTACAGATTTCCACTGACGCATGAAGAAACCCATTATTGGGCCATTTGTATGTTTTCTCTGAGATGGCAACTCCTGGCAGTGATGTCATAGTAATGATATGTTACAGCGCCCCGTAAGGGACTCCTGTAGGAAAAGGCAATGGGCGCCCAGTCTCTCTCCTGTTATGGAAAAAGGTCAAACTCCTGTCGCTCTTGCTGACATGGCACAAGTACTAATCCACATACTTTATAATCAAACAGAGATGGAGTGGGTACATTAGACAGCTTGTTCTGTGATCCCAGCTGACTCACTGTAAATCAGCTCCATCCTACACGCTGCACAACAGAAAAATCCCAGTTTAGACTTTTTCGCCTAAGTACAGAGATGATAGTGCTGAGGGCTGTCATGGCTTCTGAAATGACAGTCAAGTGGCTGTGATTTGGCCCACGGGAAGAAAAAGAGTCTTTGTTTGGCCATTTTGGCTAGATCATTCTGTACTATCAGGGTGTTGATGCAGGACCCTTTGTAGGACAGAAACAGGGTGAGAGAAAACAAATGGGAGATGGAAACATCTTCAGAGCTTCTTTTAGAATGGTTTGTCACAACAGACTCTTACTAAAGTTAAAAATAATTATGAGCGTATATTAAGTTTTTTTTTTTGAGTTTGATTCATTTTCTTTCATTTATAACTTACAGATACTTAGAAAACTGGACATACAGCACAGAAAGTGCTTGGGTATCTTGCAATACTTTTATTACTTAGCTTGAACTACTGATTTAGACCTATGAACAACAGACTCTATTCAAAATGCTTTCTCAAGTGTTTTAAACTGCAGGTGGTACCCATAATAAATTATTTAGAGATAGAGATAGTTATTGGGAGTTGTATGTTTTCTAAAATCTTTCTATTCTTTGTAACTTTCCATTCCTTACAGTTTGGTCTTGAGTTTTTAATACACACCAGCAAGACTCCAGAAAAAAATAAAAATAAAAAAGCAAGGCCGGATGTGGTGGCAAATGCCTTTAATCTCACTCCGGAAGCAGAGGCAGGCAAATCTCTGTGAGTTGTCGGCCAGCCTGGTCTACCAAGGATAGCCAAGGATCTCCTACACAGAGAAACTCTGCCTCAGAAAAAAAAAAGAAAGGAAAAGAAAGAATAAGGGACTAGAGTTAGGGCTTCGTAAATAATAGCATTTGTAGTTCTTGCAGAGGACCGAGAATGGGTTCCCAGCACCCACATGGTGGCTCACAACCATCTGTAACCCCAGTTCTAGGAGATTTGGTGCCTTTTTCTAGTCCTTGCATGTACCAGACACACATGTGGCCTACAGACATGAATGTAGGCAAACATCTGCACACCTAAAGGATAATAAATAATAAATGGTTTTGGAGAATAGTATATTTCCATATTGTTATCAGTTTATTTCCATGATGCTTTATTCTTTGTAACACTTGACGTTCTTTGTATTTTTCATTAGTTGTGGTAAAATTTATTAGCACAGCAAAGCAGAATGATTTTTCTGACCTCTCTTGCTTTAGTGTCTGGGGCTAAAACATGACAGTGTGCTTGTGCACATTCTGTCACCAGGACTTCCCTAGGTTACTAAATCCCAACACTTCCTCTCAGTGCTGGGATGAAACGGGACTTCTCTAGTGTTGTCACAAGCAGAACCCACAGAGTCCCATTTAACACTCACATGTAGAACCGTCTCAGCGTTTCTAGAGAAAATAGTGTGTAACAAGGGCAGGCTATGTACTGAATCATAAAAGACCGATTCTGTGGATGGACAAATGTTTAAAATCCTTTTGGCAGGGCCAGGAGAGATAGCTGAGAGGTTCACAGCGTCTGTTGCTCTTCCAGAGGATCCGAGTTCATTCCCTCCATCCACACAGACTAGTTTGTAACTCCAGTTCAAGGAGATTCAATGCACTCTTCTGGTCTTTGCAGGGACCCGGCATGCACACTGCACACAGATATACATTCAGGCAAAACATCCATATAAATAAAATAAAATAAATGAATATGAAAGCAAATAGAAATCTTATTGGCAGTTAGCGGCTGTTTGCAGTGGGAGACTTGCACTTGTTTAGGAATGTGGTCACTGGAAAATTGTCCATACCCCAGAGGATAACTCCACATCCCGGAACACATGAACAATATTAATTGGTCTTAGTGGGCTAAAAATATTACTTAAGTTATAGATGGAAGACATGAAATAGGAATGGAGATAGGTATGGGAGTCCCAGAGCAGTTGGAGGAAGGCGTTGTCGGGAGATGATAGGATCAAGACAAACTGTGCATATACATGATATTTTCAAAGAATATAGTAAGAATATTTTTAAAAAGCAATTCAAGTTCAAAACGAGCTTTCAGTTCCTGCATGAAGCATGAAAAAAAGAAGCATTTAGTTCCTATCCTCTATTGAGCTTCATCATGTGAGTAATATAGATACTTTTATGCTTAATATACCCCTTCAATATAGCAACAATCTCAGAAAACTGGTGACCCTCGTCAATGATTAAAACCTAGAAGATGGATTGATTAGATTGACGGGTAGAGAGAGAGAAGGACAGGCAGCTTTAATCCTCCATTTATCTTACTCTTGCTTTTTTTTTTTTTGATGTGTACTTGGTTTTATGTTACCTACACATTCACTAGCATTTGTCTATATTCATCACACACACACACACACACACACACACACACACACACACACACACACATTCTTCATAAAGCCACAGGAATTTGGGGGAACTTTTACTCTACAACATTCAATCCGGGAGGGACTTTGAGGAAGCTATGAGCATGCTGCTTTTTGCCCTCTGTCTTTGGGGACAGTGTAATAAAATAGCAAGAGGAAATGGAGAAGAGATCATGTGACCACATGACTTATGGACAAGCATGTTTCCCTGGTGTTCCCATTCATTTATCTCTACTGTATAATGCATTTTTCTTGTTTTACTGGGTAATTAAACCTTCAACACTCCCAAGTTTTCGAAGAATCTGAATCCCATTACAGAGAGATGCCTGAGTCTGATTCCCTAGTATTATTATCAGGAGTTGGCCTCTTTCAAAGGGAATGCTTTTGATAATGCTGGGAGAGGTCTCTAAGGAGAGTCCCCACTCTGAGCAAGTTAAGCGCTGTCATATGTCTTGGCAAGGTTTGCTGAACTTTTAGGTTAACTTCTACAGCTGTTTTTCCCCATCCCACCTAAATTTCGTTTTAAACTTATTGCCTTGTCTGCTTCTTAACGGAACAGGATCATTTTTCAGAGGTAGGGCTATTCTTGTCTTTCAAGTCACATTTTATGTAAAGAAAAGAAAAAAAATTCACATCAAAGCCCTCAGACGAGAGAGCGCAGATTTTCTGCATGTGTCTCCCCTAGTACAGCAGTAGTCTCATTCAAACCCTGGACATGAATTACTTAAGGCTTACACTAGCTGTGCTGACCCTTTGGACTTAAAGCTAGATTTGTGTTATGTGTCTTTCATCTGAAATGCACAACAAATATCCTTGTTTACATGTACCCATATGTCTGTCTCTATCTCTATCTGTCTGTCTATCTATCTATCTATCTATCTATCTATCTATCTATCTATCTATCTATCCATCTATCATTTGATATATCACCTATCAATCTATCATTTATTTATCTATCTGTCTATCTATCATCTATATAGTTATGATTTTGAATCTAAGAAAAGAAAGCTACACTGTTATTTTTCCATTCTTGCCTTTTTATATATCCATCTATCACCATGCACATTTGTTTACTTTTATTTTGTTTTTTGATTATAAACAAGCAAACTAAAGTTTTACATGTGTTTTAAAAAACCAACTCAAACAGCCCACAGTATGTCTGATCTGCTCAAGAGTATACTTCTAATTTAGAAATTAGGAGATGCAACAAATGCTGCGGCGTGAGACAAAAACTTTCTAGTACTTCACACAGATAATCTTAGATAGAATAGAACATATTGTGGTACCAAGAACAATTTACCCCACTACCACCTCACTCACCAAAGAAAGACGTTTTCTTTAAAAGCACTGAAAGCCCAGAAGCATGACATAGTTTGTTTCAGCCATCACTTTGAGTTGGGAACACATTCTAGAGACAACTAAACCCAAAGTCCCACCTCGGAACAGAATAAATAAGGGCAGAAATTAGAGGGGCTCTGATTGGAAAGGTCTGTTCAGAGAGGACTTGAATCTCTTAGATTTAAGAAAGCTTACGGAGTGGGAAGACAAACGAAGACAAAGTTTCATAACCTTCACCCTAGCCAGGACATCCTCTCTGATGTGGGACATCTGGCCAGAGTACAGGGATTGCTTTGAGCTTAGCAGCACGGCCCATCACTAGGATGATGGCATATTCTGATTTCATGTGATCTAGGATGGAAGCTTAGCTAAGCCATTTGCTGAAAAAAAAAATAGCCACAAATGTTTAAATAAAATGAGTTGTTTTTCCTCATTTGGAGCTGAGACAAGAATACTACACGGTAGTGTCGTTGTTAGAATTGTGCGTAATCTCCACCTGACACAGATTATATACTCAGTAAACAAGAAATATGAGATGATGCTAAAAGGACTCACTAACTCCATGTCCCCTTAGATAGGGAAAGCGATAATCCTCGGAGATGACTGAAGAAGGCGTCATCTCAGGGAGGATGGGAGCATGCAGCACTTTCTGTAGGCATCACGGCAATCCAAGCAGGAAGCTTAAACTGCGGTAGGTGAAAAGATGCAATTGGCAAATTAATTGTAATGATTCTGCTTTTAATTGAAAGTAAGCTCTGGGAGACATCCTGTCTTGATTAATGTGGAGAATTTCTTTAGATCTTTCAAGCGCAGGTGCTATTATGAGCCAAAACTTTAGTATAGTGACTTAGTTATTTTTCTGATATTACAGGTCTCATTTGTATTTGTTGATGGGTGTTTGTTTATTTGAGAGATATTTATTTTCCCCATCTCCTCTGGTGGTATATCATAAGACACCTCTTAACAACAAACCAGGAGCTAGTGAGATAGTTCAGAAGTTAAGGGCAATGATTTCTTTTTCAGAGGACTCATGTTCTAATCCTAACACCCACATGGCAGCTCAAAACAGTCTGTAACTCCAGTTTCAGGGAAGTCTATGTTCTCATCCGGCCTTGGTGGCCACCAGGCACAGACATACGTGCAAACAAAATGCATACACATCAAATGAAAACAAATAAATCTTTAAGAACAAGCAAGCAAACAAAAAAACAAAGTCTCCTTTTCCAGTTCCAGTCAAGTGATCTTCATGAGGCTGATGCTACACCCAGTTCTTAGGAATCTTCCACTGAAGGTTTTATACAAACCAACATATTAAATTACATCTCCTGTAGGAATGGTCTCTGGAACAAGCACTTGTTAGTTTTGTTAGGGTCTCAAGACTGTTGCTTGGATTTACTTCTCACCTCTGAACTTGGAGAAAGACTATGGAGCCTTCTGGAATGGTCAGAACCAGCTTTTGATGGTCAGGATAGAAAGCATCAGAATGGGCTGGTCAGTAATGCCACAGCAGAGCACCGAGACAAATTTACTCCTTCCAATGTGCCTAAGCTGACTCATCAAGCACACTCAGACACTCCACTCTCGTTTGCCGCACCATTTTTCTGCTTAGGTACAACACTTCTCCGTGTAGGAGATCTCAGAAAAAGTCACCTGTACAGAACCTGGAATGTCGGTCCTCTGAAACTCCAATATATTTTCTTTCTACAAGTTAGCATTGGTTATGTTTTCTGAAACTTTGAAGACACTCGTGGAGTATTTGTTATAATTAGAAGATTAAAGAAATAAGCCAAGAGAAGAAGATACATCAATTATCCTATATCTATAGCCATGACATGTTTTATGATATATATTTTGTGTGTATTATAATGAGTACACTGAAATATTCTTATAAAGACCCATTTCATTGTTTAAGAGCTTCCTTCTTGATTACATTGTTTGAGATCTTCTTGCTAAATTTGGAAGCATGTATTTATATAGCATAAAATATTATGTTATGTTCCTTTTTTAAGGTTTCAGAATAATAGACCATATTGGTATGCCATAACTTATTTAAGCAATTTAGATACCTAAATTTTAGTTGGATTTTTTCTTTCTCTGGATTTAGCTGTTATACAATATTATGTAAATACACTTGTTGAAAAGAATTGGTACATACTTTTTAAACTTATTTATAAATATGTATGAGTGTTTACGTGTGTGTGTGTGTGTGTGTGTGTGTGTGTGTGTGTCTCAAATGTATGTCTGGTACCTACAAAGTTCAGATCTCCTGAAGCTGGAATTACAAATTGTTTGAACCACTACATGGTTGGTAGGAACCTAATCTGGGTTTTCTGCAAGAGCAACAAGTGTTCTTAACCAACCACTGAGCCGTACCTCTAGCCCCAATCTTAAGTATTTTTGAATGAAAAATTCTGAAAAGCAGCGCAATAGAACCATATGTTTTTGTAGCTTCAATTTTTCATTTAAATAGATACCACATCTTCCTTCTAATAGTGACTATGAATTCATATACTCACAAAATGTCATTATGTCTATCATTTTCACTGATGTGATTGATATAAAATGCTCGCAGTCAGGCCTATCAGCAATGGGCAGATGTGGACACACAGGATGGAGTTTTGTAATTAGTAGGGAACTGCTTCGTTTTTTTTTTCTTACAATTCATTGGTGATTTAAGTTTAACCCAGTTGACCATTTGTTTGCGTTGAACAGTTTTACATATCTTGCTGATTTATTGCTTACCTCTATTAGTAGTTTCTAAACCCATGAAGAAGTTTGGTAGAAGCCACCACAAGCAGCTAGTAACCTATCAGTGAAGGATTTACCTTGCTAAAATGTAAGGTGTGTGGAAACCTTGCGGTTGAGTCCATCTCTGTAACAGGTGACATTATAACAGGTGACACTTTGTTTCTACAGGAGCTATTTTTGTACTGTTGTTATAGGTAAGTAAAGATACTGTTAACTATTATTTTCAAAAACCTGATCTAGGTACCAGAAATACCTTTCCTTCTAAGGACAGACTAGACATGCTTTAAAAGATTCTCAGGTAGAGGGTGAAAACAAACAGGGAGGAAGATGAAGAAGATAAGGAGGGATAAGGTCAGAACAGTACCAGAATCCAGATGGACCCTGATGTTTCTCTGTTTGGTCAGTGAAGGTGTGTGGGGTCCTGGTCTTGCAGACTCCAAAGCTACCTGACTGGAAGCGGAATGATGGGGTCACTGTGATGTGACCCTTCAAAGCACTCACTAGGACTATCTGAAACACCCTCTTATGAACTCACTGCTACTCTCAGGTCAAGGTTAAGGTACCCGCAGAATCCCTGTTACTAACCAGGAAATCATCAAATCCTGAGATGTAACTGCTAACACTTAGAGAGGCTGGAGAGATTAGTTTATTTTTAAAATCCCATTTCACAAACATGGCTATACCTTTCTCATCTCGACAGGGAACGAGATCGTCTGGAAATGCTTCACCTGGCTTCTTTGTCTGGGTGTGGATGAGCCCTAGAAGACAGAAACCTTCTTGATCCCTACAGCTATTTCCGTTAACCCCTTGAAGACTGCATCAAGTGTGCGCTCAGCTGCCGAACTCTTTTAATGAGGTGCCAGTGATTTTAATGGGGCAAAAAAGATGGATGATTCACACCAGATGTCCATAAGGGCCATTCGGGGATTGCTCGGCCGGACGCATAGTACATCATGTTGCTCGTTGAATTCTTAAGGGGTTAACTTGACCTTTCTCTTTTAACACAGCACTAAAAGTAATGCAATTTCCATTTTCCGTGTCTCTTTTATTTATATAGAAAGGCTCCGTGACAAACCCACCAGACCTCCGAGAGCAGGTTTCCCCGTTTATGTCCTTGCCATCCCTAAACCCTTGTGGGTGATTCTGAACGTGGGGTAGACGGAGGTGGTGAACACCATCCAAGCTTTTATGACCAACACTTCCACACTGGACTTCCCCAGGACCATAGATTACTTTCTGAGAACTATTGGTCAGTGCTACACCTCTTGTTCCTCAGCGTTTATTTTAGCCCAGCTAATACATACTCTTGTCCCTTGAAGTATGAAAATAAAATAAAACATGAAGAGTAGGAATCACAGCTCTTCTCTGTTAAAAGTTACTGAATTTAAAGTCATTATTAGATGGATACTTCACTGACATCTGGTTTGCTGTCTCCTTGCATCTCTCCCAGACCCTCTCTCTCTCTCTTCACCCTACCCCCTCTCTCTTGCTGGGAATTGAACCTGTGCTTTTATGCAAGTGCTTGAGAACAGAGCTATCATGTTCTGTTAATACTTTCCTTCTTGCTTCTTGGCCCAAAATAGGTAGTGACCTTCTACCCTGAGGTCATTATGCATTTATCTAACTCTTTATGAAAGAGAAGGATCTGAATGGTTGGTTAGGTTAGTTATTATTATCTTTGAAGTCAGTGAAACTTCAAATTTCCTATGTTTCCATGGATGATCAGATACTATAACTGATTACAAAAGAAGTCCATAAATATGAAGGCTTATAAAAATCAACCAATAATGGAAGCGCATATTTGCATAGCTTTTAAACAACAACTCATCATTTCTTTCTTTAGTCCTCTGTTGCATTTTACCACTTAACTATAATTATACTAAGTGAGAAATTTTATTTTACCTTGAAGGTACCATAACAATATTTGTGTAATTGTTTAGTAAATTTTCTGATGTTCATTGAACCTTTAAATTTTATGTGTTGGGAATTTTTAAAAAAGATTTATTCATTTATTTTGTTTTCTTTTAAGATTTATTCTTATTTTGTGTTTTAAGAGTGTTTTACCTACATGTATGTCTGTGCACATGTGTCTGATGCCAGTGAAGGACAGAAGAGATAGATCCTCTGGAACTGGATTTAAATAAGATGGTTGTTAGCTGTCATGTGGATACTGGTAATTCAGCCCATTTCCTCTGCCAGGGTTCTCAGCTGCTAACTCATCTCTACAGCTCACATGTTGAGAATTTTTATTTGCATGTGTCTTTTCTGATGCTTAATTTTTTTAAATATATAAAAATGCATAACTTAGCCTTCTTTAGACAGATCCCTTGTGAAAACAAAGGAGAAGAGGAAAGCAAGGAGATAGAGGAGGGACTCACACACACAAATAATTAGCTGCCTTTGTTTTTCTCTTACTGTTTACTTCGTTGTATTGTTCTAATCTTTTTCTTTTGGCTGTTTGTTTGAGATGGTGTCTTACTATGTATCCCAGACTGATTCTCAAATTGCTTCTTCCTGCCTTAGCCCCAAAATGCTGGAGTTACAGTTACCTCCTGATTTTATTCATGATACTTTATTTTATTTCATTGATTAAAAGATGATGGAATGTTGTTTTCTCTTTCTAGCTTTAGTGTAATATTTACTTTCATTGTGAGTTCACATACACATATGTATACTCCCTCACTGAAATATTTATTTTAATTTATCATATACTATCTCTACTCAAGTACAAAACCTCTTGGTTATACATTTAATAATGCTTTTTCATCCTCACTCAGATGAAAAAGGATGCAAGCTTTGCTATGAGTAGTTATCCTCAATGGACTTCATTCAGTTTTTTTTTTCTCTCTCTTTTCTTTCTCATGTAGGTCATGCATCTCATTCTGTAATGCTGGGATTATGCGAGCTAAAACTGCCAAGTGTGACTTAACACACAAACACCTTACCTCATGCATTTCATTGTAAACATTCATTCCATTATCAGTAAATAGTAAAATTGAGAGCAAATATGACTCCTGACCCTGATGAAGAAATGAAAATGTTTCAAGTCTGTATAGTCCTTGTTAGCCCATGGCATGTGTTCTAACAGAACACAGTTCAACTGCTAGCGTCTAGCTCTGAGTCTAAGTCTCTAGAGGTGTTGTACATGTAACTAATCTTTCCCCACTCCTTTGCCTTCACCAAGAGATCATCACATCTGCAGTGATCTGCTTGATGAGCTGCACATGTTGTCAAAGTGGCCCATTAGACATATCAGAAAGAATAACAGGGTCAGAGGAACCTCTAGGTTAACTATCTACCCCACAGAACTGTGCTCTATATGAACCCTAATTGTTTGAAGACACTGGCTATGTGTTTATTTTGTTATTCGTCAAGACATTTATATTAAAGTAGGTTAGACTCATATAGATTCTTAAGAAAAAGACTGAACATTTATCATATTCAACCTTAAACTGCTTGGCCAGTGAGCTTTGAGTTCACTCGAGTTTATGGCCCTTTGGTCAGATGTTACTCTTAAGTTGACCTTTTATATTGCACGGTGTTTCTTTTAAATTCAGTATTGTGGATGTATTTTGTAGGTATCTATAATGCAGCAAGTTTATGAGTGCGGTAGCCATGTCATATCCAGAGAATGTTGTGTCTCAGTATTCCTTCCTAACCTCTTGCTCTCATATTCAGTCTCCTTCCTTTTCTACAGCATTCTCCGAGCCTTGTAGGGGATGGTGTTATTGTCCCCTTTAGGACAAAGCATTTCAAAAGTCCCTTATTCTCCATCCTTTGACCAGCAGTGAGTCTACGAAATAACAGCCACCATTTCAAAAGGAAACTTCTAAGAGCGTGGCCAAGAGTAGCACTACTTGGGTGTTAAACCTTCAGGGCCATCCCCAGTGACCTAATTCTTTGAGAAAGGGTCTACCTTTCCAACCATCACTACTAGCTGGAAAACGAGTGTTCAAACACATGGGCATATGAGAGACATCTCATGTGCAAACTGTAACAGACTAGTTTAACAAAGAAAGCAAACACTGGGAGCCTTAACACAACTCTGGAGTCCACAGACTAAATGATTCATGGGCAGATTCATTTTTGGAGCTATCAGAGAAGTGTAAAGCAGCATTCATGATATTTACTCTTCACGGTTTCTTTGCTTACAGTCAGTACTTCACCTAGTTGGTCTTTATCAAGAACAGGGACACAAATCTTTGTTACTGGAGGAACAGGACTCTTGACAGTATTGTTTCTATATGATCCTCTCTAGTAGGGTTTTTTCACAGTGCAGAGTGTTCTCCATCACTGTGTCTTCTTAAACGGTAGCTGCTAAATACACATGCTGCCGAACACTTGACATAAAGCCAGTCAGAGAAAAATTTTAAATTTTATGTCATGTTAACTAAATATTAAGTCTCATTTGTCAATGTGGTTATAGAGCTTCAATAATGTTTTAAGAGTTCTATTTAGTCTGTGTCTGTATATCTTGTATTACTTTTCCCATGATCCAGGATCCAGGGATGTCTGCTTGTTTATTATTATTATTATTATTATTTAGTTTGGGATATTTATATTGTTCTTTCAAGTGTCTTATTCTTTTCCCATCTTCATTAGATCTGCTGATGAGACCTTGGAAAGCTGTCTGTATTTCCGTATTCAGTTTTTTAGTTCAACAACTTCTCTTTGGTCATTTTTTAGATATTCATAGTCTGATAATATTACTCATCTGTTCGACACATTATTATTTTAAATTTGCAACTGATAATTCTAATATCAGGATCTCATGTGAGTCTGATTTTGATATTTGTCTTTTGTTTCCCTTTCCTTTAAAGCACTTTCCTCAGAAGCCACACATTTAAATCAGGCATAAAGAGCAGCCTGAACTGGCTACCTCCTGTAAGCAGACAAGGATCCCGGTAGAGGGACAGGGACACCAACCCATCTACAAAACCTTCAGTACTCCCTGCCCTGCCTATAATGTATGCTGGGGTATAGGTGGCACAGAAACTGTGACAGTGGAAAACCAATGACTAGTCCAGTTTGAGACCCTACACTGAGAGGGAGGCCACCCCTGATATTGCCTGGAGGTCCAGGACCCAGAGGATAGAACCAACTATGTCTGGCAAAACAGAAAAAAAAGTCAATGAAATAATTTCTAATGACATTCTGCTATGCTCGAAGATTGTTGCCTAGCCCAATTATAACCAGAAAGGCTTCCTCTAGCAACTGATAGAAGCAGAAGCAGAGATCCACAGCCGAACATTAGACGGCTCATGGGGAATCCTGTAAAAAAGGGGGAATAAGTATTGTAGAAGCCAGAGGGGCTAAGGACACCCAGAAGAATCAACTTACTTGGCCTCAAAGGGGTCCACAGAGATGTAACTGACAACTAGAGGGCCTGCATGGGACTGACCTAGGCTCTCTTCATATGTGTTGAAGTTGTTGTATGGCTTGGTCTTTTTGTGGAACTTGTTACAGTGGGAGCAGGGGCTGTCTCTGAGCCTTTTGTATGGGACTCTTTTTTCCTACCGGGTCACCTTATCCAGACTAAATATGATGGGAGGTGCCCAGTCTTATTGCAATCTGATATGCCATGTTTGGCTGATATCCATGGGGTGCCTACTGTTTTCGGAAAAGACAAGGAGGAAAACTGGATGGGGGTGGGGTGGGCAGAGGGAAGGTAGGTGGGGGAAGAAGATATGGGGGGAGTGGAGAGAGGGGAGACCATGGTCAAGATGTAAGACGAAAGAAAACTTTGTGTATTTAATTAGTATATTCTTATGGCCTCCCATTGCTCCACTTTGTGGCAACAACATTCCCAATCTACTTCCATCAAGATCTGTCCATTGTAGCTTCTCAAGAAAAGGAGGAATCCCTTTGCTTTGGCAAGGAGGAAGAGTCAGCAGACTGCTTTTCTCTAGAACATCTTAGTCTTAGAGAAAGCTGTGGAGAGAGCACTGTAACTGGCAAACCAGGAGGTTTCACGCAAGAACTGCATAGTGGTCCTGATGGCAAACGGTAACAGGTGATTCAGCTCCCCTAAAACTAAGGCCTCAGAACTTTCTCATCTCACCCTTCGCATCAAACTCAGCCTCCTGACACTTGATCGGTCACTGCGGAAGTGACCCCAGGTAATGACATCGCCATGTTCTGTCTGGGCCTGCTTCGTGACTTTGGCCTGGCTGTCTGCAGTAATTCCTCAGTTCCTGGACAGAACTAAGAAACACCACCCATTTCTATTTCCCTGGATTTTCCTTGAAGCAAGAACAAGGTGACGACTGCTCAGTTCCTCCCAGGCCAAAACCAAGATTGCAACCTCGTACTAAGCACTTAGATCCACTGAGATAATTTCTAAATGCTGAAATATTTACTTTCTCTTTTTAAGCATCTCTCTTAGGAACCTGAGGTCTGCTTCTCACACACATAAGATGCCTCTGAGAGGACGAAGATACTTGATTCTCTGCAGCCAGATAGAAGACTGTCTAGCAAGTGTTTGAGGGCAAAATTTAAAGACTATTTCCTGATAGAGTATAGATATCACTAAATTTATTGTTGGGTGTCTCTTCATACCGAGACATCTCTGAGAATGCTCTAGGTCATGTCACGTTCGAAACTAATTATTCATAAGTTGCTTCTCGTTTCTTAGGGCCCATGCTGAGACACCTAATAAAGGAAGCAAGTCACTTTATGACCTGGTCAGGCTCTCTATCCAGTCTCACTTATGCCTCTGTCTGTCTCGTTCAGTTCCTTCATCCAACTGGCCTCCTACAGTTCCTCAGGCTTTCTACTCCCTGACCCTCATAGCGCAGTTACCTATGGCTACAATGCTCTTCTGTTCCCTGGGAAACTTCAGCTTACAGCTAAACCGACAGGTTGCTGTTTATTCTGTCACAGGAATATTCCTCAGTTCATCTTTTAGTAAGTCTCACGGGTATAATTAATTCTTTAAAATTATCACGTAGTTCTTTGTTTAAGATCCGTCTCACCCAGTCTCAGCTACACCCTCAGGGAGCCTGGAGACTGCCTGTTTCACTCGCACAATCACTCCTGTGTAGCCTCACAGCTCCTGGACAACATTTGCAAATGCATCGATGACGGATGGATGAATGAAAATTCCATCTCTATTTTCATCTTACCAAAAACCAAATTCTTGGTTTGTGGTTAGGTGGTAGGAAAGCGTGGAGAAGCAGTCAACCCAAGCAGGGACTCCCAGGAAAGAAAATATGTGCAGAAATGTCATTTAAGAGATGAGATGAAAATTCTCCCCTAGGGAAACTCAGAAATATTTGTGAAGAGACTGTTCCTTACTCTTTTGCAGATGTGGCCATGGCTTAATTTCTTTGGTTACTGAAGGAGACGGTGCCCCAGAAAAGCAGAAATCTCAGGGCCACTCAGATTGCAGCAGCTATAAAAATGTGATAATCATTATCAGCTAACTAATCTTTTCTCTTCAAGTTTCTCAATGATTAGAGTGAACCATGAAAAATTGCCTCAAAGCCACAGATGACAGAATGGTTCCCTGGGCAAGTTTTGTGGTGGTCCCAAGACTCCTGGAGTCATCCCAGGAATTCAGGCTTGACTTCGCTGAATGCATTCAAAAGCAGGCACACTCCACTCCCTTGAAGGGTGAGGTGGTAGATAGATACACAAAATTAAACATAATTTTGGATAGATATTTAAATCTATACTCTCTATCATACTTGCCACTGTACAAAATAAATCCTCATGTATTATCACTGTTACTTATAACAACCCACTGGAATAGATACTTTTCCCCAGTAAAAAGAAAATAAAACAAATGAAATTTTAAATGTCTCCACCAAGAAGAAAATGTGCACTCTGTCTTCTGAGGGACTACAGGTGGTAAATCTCATTTTGGCCTTAGGTCTATCCTTATGAACAATATCTATGACATTTCAGGAGTTATTTTTTTTATCATCTGCTATTGGCTCTCACCTGTAATTGCCACCCTAATCATTTTAAATATTGATGCCATTTAAGGTGATGCAACCCCTGAGCATCAACATGCTTTAATGTTTGCCTCTCCAATTGTAGTAACTTCCATCCAAACCCAACTCAAAGAAAGAATCCTTTGCCTTCCAGCCCCAAACTCCTCAAAAATATGCACAGTTAAACAAGAAAGATGGAAGTGTGAGGGCTAGGCAGCTCCTGAAGCAGCTGCTGCACACAGAGAGTGAGTGTTCTTTATGGCGGGTTTTAGTATCTGTTCCAGCTGTAAATGTGCAATATAATCCGAACATTATACAGAGCAGCATTCATTTCAACGTGTAAGCTTTATTGACAAGAAGGCAACTTCAAAAGAGATAGCAGAGCCTACTTTGTCAATCGTGTGTTTGGGAGTTTTTTTGTTTGTTTGTTCGTTTTGTTTTTTCTTTGTAAGGACAGAACAGATAATGGTAGCCTACATGGCAATTTGAATTGCAAGTGTAGACATATAGGTAGTTTGGTGAGAAGCTTATGCAAGAAGTCAGTTTGGGCTAATTAGAACATAAGACAATTGCGACGAATGACTCACAGACTGATATTCATACATGATGTATATGTGAATTAGTGTACACCCTTGTACAGGCTCAGATACTGCATTTGAGTAGCTTGTTTGGGTCATATGGACAAGCACATGAGGACAAAGAAGACTGCAGCAGACACAAAGCTCCCTCCAGCTCCACCCAGCATGTGGTCCCATTCATGCTGGGGAGTTTACCTGCTGGCAGTTAGGAATTCCTCCTGCTGTGCATGTGTTGAGGTACTCAGAGCTTCCTTCTCTTTTGATTTAATAACAGCATGTACCACAGCAGTGTATTTTTCATCCTTACCGAAATCACATTTCATCTCTTTCTTGAAAGGCTTATTAAATTAACCCATAAACCATTTGAGTCTGGATTTTGAGGTTATTTGCTTGTACTCAGTTTTCTTTGGGGGAATCTTTTTTTGTTTGTTTGTTTGCTTGTTTGTTTAGGATTAATTCCATTTATCTATTTATTTCCTGCTTTTTTTTCACTTCCACCCTCTCTTCCTATATAACTCCCGTCTGTGTCTCCCCACCAACTCCCTACCACCAACTCTAAAATTCATTATCTTCTGTAATTATTATCATAGAATTTCTAATAATCACACATATGTTTTCAACTATTGTTGTGTCACACTTTTAAAAGACATATATCCATTTTCCGAAGTCTTCAAACTTAATTGCCTATGAATTTTTTTAAAATGTGATTTGAAAAGTCCTTTGTTTCCATAATATAATCCTAACACCACTGGAATTTCTTTTACTTTCACTTTTTTTTTTTTTTTTTTTTTGCTTAATTTGTCTAGGTAAAAGTTCATCCTATTTATTTTGTCCAAGTTCTGAGTTTTTCCAGTTGCTTTATTGTTCATCTCACATTTTTTATGCATCTGTCATTTTTTTCTTTTGTTTGTGCTTCAGTTCTATCTATATTGAACTGATATAGTTCAGTTCAAACTTATTGAGTTAAATGTTCACCTCCATTTTATTTCATTTTTCTGAAATATTTGGTCTACATATTCTTTTAATCTTGTTTAATTAGAACTACTTTTGAAATTTCTGTTGATTTCCCCTTTGAAAGCAAAGAAGCACACTAGTTATATATTTGATACATACAAATAAGATTTATTTACTTTTAGGTGTACAAATTTGCTCATGTATGTACGTATGTATGTATGTATGTGCATCCAACTCATGCTTGGTGAGTGAGGAAGACAGAAGAGGGTGTCAGATCTCTTACAATAGGAGTTAAAGACTATTGTGCGCCCCATATGGATGGAAGGAACCTAGCTTAGTTCCTCAACAAGAGTGCGTGTTCTTAGCTGCTGACCCAGATCTCCAACCCTGATATACAAATTAGTTAGGCCTTAGTTATTAATTTGCTGTTTTGTTTTCAGAGAACATCTACTATGTGACTTGTTGATTTTCCTCTGTGGATAAATACAAAACCAATATGCATAAATGTTCCAAGTGTTTTCTTCAAAATGTATATTATCTACTAATTTGAAACAAATAACCTTTAATGAGTAATAGTGTGAGATAGCTGAGTTATTTAGATGTTGTGTATTTCACTTGCTGTCTTTCTGCCTTCATCTTCTCTTGGGAATATGGTAAAACAGCAGTTTTACTTGTATAATTGCACCACTGCATATATTTAAAAACATTGCTTTATGTTTTTTTTTTCCTGGTAACTTATTTTATTTATTTATTTTTTTACTAATTACACTTTATTTACTTTGTATCCTCCTTGTAGTTCCCTCCCTCCTCCCCTCCCAACCCCTCCCTTCCTCCTCCTTCTCCATGCATGCCCCTCTCCAAGTCCACTGGTAGGGGAGGTCTTCTTTTCCTTCCTTCTGATCCTAGTCTGTTAGGTCTCATCAGGAGTGGCTGCATTGTCTTCCTCTGTGGCCTGGTAAGGCTGCTCCCCCTTCAGGGGGAGGTGATCAAAGAGCAAGCCAATCAGTTCATGTCAGAGACAGCCCCTGTTCCCATTACTATGGAACCCACTAAGAGACTGAACTTTCATGGGCTACATCTGTGCAGGGGTTCTGGGTTATCTCCATGCATGCTACTTGGTTGGACTATCAGTCTCAGGAAAGACCCATGTGCCCAGATTTTTTGGATCAGTTGCTCTCCTTGTGGAGCTCCTGTCCCCTCTGGGTCTTACTAACTCCCACTTCTTTCATAAGATTCCCTGCAATCTCTTCAAAGTTTGGCCATAAGTCTCAGCATCTGCTTTGATAGTCTTCAGGGTAGAGCCTTTCAGAGGTCCTCTGTGGCAGCTCCTAACTTGTTCCCTGTTTTCTCCTTCTTCTGATGTCCATCCTCTTTGCCTTTCTGGATGGGGATTGGAGTAGCCATTCTAATATCTAATAAAATAGACATTGCTTTATCTTTAATTCAAATTCTTTGGAAATGAAGATTGCTACTCCAACTCTATTTACTTCACACATCATTCCATCCTTAAATTGTCATTGTTGGAATCTACTTTAAATGTGTACTTTATAGACCACTGCTTCTCAAACTGAGATTTAGGAAAAGACGGTTTTCCCAAATTTTTAAACCATTTGTATTGTGCTTTACAAAGTACAATGAATATACATTTTCTAGAATATATATATATTGTATATGAAATAAAAGTCTGTAATTTCATTATTAGATTTATCAGACTGAAATTTCTGAGTTAAATTTCTATAAAAATCAGTAAGTCCTCATTCTCAATTTCTAAGTTTATTAGCATAGATTGGTAATCAAAGTCACAGGCTGGTCTCAGAGTGTAGCATGCTTGCAGCACATTTTAAGTTTTCTCGATGGCTTTTTACAAACTCCAACATGAGTCTGTTTGAAAGAATATGCCAGTTTTTAGACAACATGTAACTCTAGGCTGACCTCAAACTCACTCTTACCTCAGGCTGGCCTTATAGTCATTCACGACGCCCCCCCTTTCTTAGCCTCCTCCTAGCCTGGTACTCTGAGTCAACCTGTAGAGATTTATTTCTGTCATCCAAACTCATGGAACAAATTTACTTTTACACTTACTGTGATTAGCACACTTACCAAATCTGGTGGACACACATCAATTTTATTTGTGCTTCATATGTCAAAAGTGGCTTTGTTGACGTAATATTTCTGAACTCCGGATAAAACCTGGAACAAAATAAAACAAGGTGCTTACTAGCGAAGTTTGGCAAATATTAAAATAAGCAAGGTCAGGAGTGTTCTGGCCTCAGGTGATTGCTCGGATATATAGTGTTTCATTTGAGAAAGTAAAATTCACTTTGTGAGATTGTTCTGTATATCTTAGGGTACTCATTATCTTCACTTCCTGACTGCTGAGTGCTGATACATTCCAATTATTCTAAGAATGAAAACCCTTGTCACAAATGCTCCAAATACTTCTCCAGTGCTGCCATATCCCTGCTGGAAACAGTTGCTCTAGAAGGGAGCAGGTCAGATACCCTCTCAAGGGATTTTCCCATTGGTCAGTGTCCACACTATGAGAGTGACTGGGATAACTTGACAGTATTTTTGGCTACATGAAGTGGTTGAACTACAGTATGATTAAAGCGTGATTAAAACTGATACATGTAGAGGATGGACATAGCCAGGTAGAACCTGGCTATGCTGATGTTTCCTGCCTGATCCTGGCTGTGGGATATATTCTACCCTCCTGCTTTATCTAGTTTTATTTCCTCGCTGCTAAGAGAATTTTAAACTAGTATAGATAATTACTGACAAAATATCATTTAATGTTACATACAATCAGGTATTGTAAAGAGCTAAATAAAGGAGATGTTCAGTAAGGATAAACCTCCAGGAATACTTACAAGGCAGGATTGAAAGCTTGCTTGTGTATTTCAAAAATAGATTAGATGGAATACAGGGAGTATTGGTTAACTTTAGAAGTTAAGGAAGAAAGTGTATCCAAGGATAAATGAAATATTCAACCCATTTCTTGTCAATTATTTTCTTGAAATAAAAAGCTAGGGCTTTTTCTAAGAAATAAGTGCTTCTTACATAATCTTCACCAGGAGGCATTAAGCGTTTCCTGGCAACAGAAATGTTTTCTTTGGAAATAGCTAATACATGGTAGAATTTTTCAGGATTTCAGTGTCTGCCAATGTTACCTTTGGTACAACTTTGCATGGTTGTTTGCTGGAAGGTCTGTGGGAGATTTCTTTGACAGTGACATATTTAATGACGTAGAGGCCAGCTACCCAGCATGACTAGTGCGGGTAAGTTACTGAAGTTACTGAAATGTCAAAGAATTAATAAACACCACTATTTCTGTCCATGCTGCTTTTGCAGTAGAGCTTGGAACACAGTCACTTCCATAACCAACTGTCATCAAGGATGAAAACTTTAGATATTAAGGTATTAGAGGAGACCTGACTCAGTTCAGTTATCATAACTGAACTTTGGCTTTGTGACAATTTGGAAACAGCAAACAATTTCTAGAGGCTCAATCATCAAAACCTGTTTCAAACTTAAATTCATGATGAATTCGAAGTGTTCAGTAGTGCCTGCCTGTGCTGTGCTGTGTGACTTCAGTGCAGCCATGGTTCTCAAACACAGCATAGGCACTTTGCACTCAAAAGCCCATCATATCAGCAATACCAAGAAATGCTGTCTGAGACATGCATGCTCAGCTGTGAGACTGTTACATGGTATGAATCACAGCACTTTTTACTACATAGAGAAAGCATTTGCTCTTTTCAGAAACATAAAACAAAACCAAATAAAAAAAGGTTGATGATTTTTCTGTTGCCACTCCCCAGGAAGAAGAATAGGATATAGGTTATATAAAGATGGAAATGATAAAAATGAAAGTTGTTGGTCAGGGGAGTTCAAAATATGTTATTGCTGTTACCTTGGTTACTTCCAGAGGCTAAAGGTACGTCAGATTGGTACAGACTCCACCCTTACAAGACACAGGAATCAGAGGATTCCAGCTCTCTCTGACTTGAAAGCCTCCTTCGTGAGGGCTAGCTTTCATAGTGCCTGAAGATGCTATGCAAGCTGCGCAAGTAAGGAAATCCATCAATAGTCCTAACCAGCTGTGATACCTATGAACCACTACACTGAGAAGCAGGGCAAGATAACAGCAAAGGTGAAACAGCGGCACTTATACCTTGGTGGTAATGAGCAGCTATCTAATTGGACATAACTGCTCAACAGGAAGAAATGATTCCCGCACAGAATACTGAGTCTCGTAGTTACTGAGGCCATCCAGCTTAGAGGAGAACACAACCTCTTCCTTAATCCAGTATAATTCCTCACTGCATTCTCAATATTTACCCTTGTATCTACAAATGATTGTGTTTCTCACTCTTCAGCAAAGAAACCTGTTTCTACAGAAAGGAGAGACAATCATAGAGAGCCACAATGTTCAAAATTCAGTAACCAACTCAGTGCCCATCACCAAATGACAAATCTATAGTACGACCCCTACACCTAAGGCTCAGATAACATCACGAAAAAGAGAGTGAAAAGGTTTTAAGAGTAAGAAGATAAGCAACTTTGTTACAAGACTGTGTCTACTCTTTATTCTCAGGTAATGTCTATCTTTGTGACTGAGGTGTGTTTCTTTTTTTACGCTGCAGAATGCTGGGTCTTGTTTATGTATCCATTCTGTTAGTCTGTGTCTTTTTATTGGAGATTTGAGCCCATTGATGTTGAGAGAGATTAATGACCATTTATGGTTAGATCCTTCTATTTTAATGTTGGTTGTGGTAGTGTGTGTGTGCTTGGTTACTTTTAGTTTTGCTGTAGCGTGGTTATTTCTTTCCTGTGTTTTCCTGGGTGTGGTTAGCCTTCTTGGATTGTATTTTTCATTCTAGTATCTTCTGTAAGGTTGGATTTGTGAGTGGGTACTCTTTAAATTTGTTTATTGCCGTTGAATATCTATTTTCCATCTATGATGATTGAGAGTTTTGCTGGGTATAATAGTCTGGGCTGACATCTGTGTTCTCTTAGAGTTGCATGATATCTAACTAGGCCCTTCCTGCTTTCATAGTCTCTATTGAGAAGTCAAGTGTGATTTTAATGGGTTTGCCATTATATGTTACTTGACATTTTTACTATGAAACTTTTAGTATTTTTGCTTTGTTCTATATATTTAGTGTTTTGATTTTTATGTGGCAGGAGGATTTTCCTTTATGCCTAATCTATTAGGTGTTCTGTAAGCCTTTGTATGCTTATAGGCCTCTCCTTTAAATTAGGGAAATTTTCTTCTATGATTTTGTTGAAAATATTTTCTGGGCTTTGGAGACAGGAACCTTCTTTTTCCTCTATCCCTGTTATTCTTAGGTTTTATCTTTTCATGTTGTCCTTGATTTCTTGGACGATTTGAGTCAGGAATTTTTTTAGATTTAATATTTTCTTCGATGGATACATTGATTTCTTCCACTGTATCTGTAACACCTGACATTCTTTTTTCCATCTCTTGTAATCTGTTGGATATGCTTACCTCCATAGTTCCTGTTTTCTTCCCTAAGTTCTCCCTCTCCATGATTTCCTCAGTTTCTGTTTTCTTAAATGTTTCCATTTCCATCTTCAGATAGTGAATCATTTTGTTGATTTCCTTCTCCTTTTTGTTTGTTTCAGCAAAGTGGCCTGATACAAAATTAACTCAAAGAAATAAGTAGCCCTCCTGTATACAAAGGCAAAAGGGCTGAGAAAGAAATTAAGGAAACAACACCCTTCACAATAGCCACAAATGACATAAAGTACCTTGGAGTAACCCTAACCAAGCAAGTCAAAGACTTGTATGAAAAAAATTTCAAGTCTCTGAAGAAAGAATTAGAAGAAGATATCAGAAGATGGAAAGATCTCCCATGCTCATGGCTTGGTAGGATTAACATAGTAAAAATGGCCATCTTACCAAAAGCAATCTACAGATTCAATGCAATTCCCATCAAATTACCAACACAATTCTTTACAGACCTAGAAAGAAAAATTCTCAACTTCATATAGAATAACAAGAAACTCAGAATTGCTAAAACAATCCTCTACAATAAAAGATCTTCTGGAGGTATCTCCATCCCTGATCTTAAGCTGTACTATAGAGCAACAGTTATAAAAACTGCATGGTACTGGCATAGAAACAGAATGGTGGATCAATGGAATGAGATAGAAGACCCAGAAATAAACCCATACACTTATGGGCACCTGATCTTTGATAAAGATGCCAAAACCATTCAATGGAAAAAAGATCTTCAATAAATGGTGCTGTTCCTGATTTTTTAAATTGTTTTATTATTATCATTTATTACAATTTATTCAAGTTGTATCCTGGCTGTGCCACCCTCCCTTGTCTCCTCCCAATATTACCATCCATTCCTCTTCGCCCTTATGCCCCTCCCACAGTCCACTGATAGGTGAGGTCTCCCTCCCCTTCTATTTGACCCTAGCATTTCAGGTCTCATCAGGACTAGTTGCATTGTCTTCCTCTGTGGCCTGGAAAGGCTGCATCCCTCAGGGGGAGATGATCAAAAAGCCTGTCACTGAGTTCATGCCAGAGAAATCCCTGCTCCCTTTATTAGGGAACCGACTTGGAGAGTGAGTCTATGGGCTACATCTGAGCAGGAGTTTTAGGTTCTCTCCATGCATTGTCCTTGGTTGGGATATCAGTCTCTGCAGGGCCTCCAGGGCTCAGTTTCTTTCTTTCTTTCTTTCTTTCTTTCTTTCTTTCTTTCTTTCTTTCTTTCTTTCTTTCTTTCTTTCTTTCTTTCTTTCTTTTCTTCCTTCCTTCCTTCCTTCCTTCCATTTCTTTTTCATTTTTTATCCCTGCTGTAGCCCCCTCTCCCATTCCCTCCCAATCCCACCCTCCCTCCATCATCTCCTCCCATGCCCCTCTCCAAGTCCACTGATAGGGAGGACCTCCTCTCCTTCCATCTGACCCTAGCTGATCAGGTCTCATCAGGACTGGCTTTGTTGTCCTCCTCTACAGATTGCCACAATCTCTTTGATTTTTATCTTACAGTATAAGTAGATATTAGCCACATAATATAAAATAACCATACTAAAATCTACAGACCTAAAGAAGCTAAACAACAGGGAGGACCCTAGGGAGGATGCTTAAATCTCATTCAAAATGGCAAATAGGATAGATACCAGAAGCAGTGGAAGAGACAAAGAATGGGATGGTAGCCAACTCTAGAGGGTTTTCTGAAAGTCTCCACCCAACAGGGGATAGAAGCAGATGCTGAGACTCACAACCAAACTTTGGGCAGAGCGCAGGGAGTCTTATGGAAGGGGTGTGTGTGGATAGAAGGACCTGGAGGGGACAGGAGCCCCACAAGGAGACCAACAAAGCTAAAACACCCTGAGTCTGGGGGTCCTGTAGAGACTGATGTACCAACCAAGGAGTATGCTTGGAGAAGACCTAGATTCCCTGATAAGATGTACTCAATTGGCAGCTCAGTGTTCATGTGGGTTCCCGAGTAAAAGGAACAAGGGCTGCCTCTGTCATGAACTGGCTTGCCTGCTCTTTGATCCTTTGCCCCTGGTGATGCGGCCTTGCCAGGACACAGAGGGAGAGGATCCAGACAGTCATGATGAGACTTGATAAGCTGTAGGCAGATGGTAGAGGAGGAGAACTCCTCCTTTCAGTAGACTAGGGGAAGGGGATGTGGGGAAAGAGAAGGGAAGGTGGGAGTGGGAGAAGTGGAGGGAGAGGGCTTCAATTGGGATGTATTGTAATAACAATAACAGTTATTACTATTATTATTGAAAAGACTGTGTCTGACAGGGAAGCTATGCCCAATGAGTGATACCACTGTGCAAACAAGACCTGTCAATGACTGCATCAGTTGACATGCCAATAATAGACTGGAAAATCTCATAGTTGCAACCATAGATGAAAAGCTACAAGAAATTAGGTACCACTGAGAAAAAGAGAACCAGTCTTACCTAGGTATCACCCTAAATAGTTATCCAATCCCAAGTGGTCAGCCTTAAAAACATACACATTAAAGTAACACTGAACAGACTCAGTGGGTTGCATTTATATCTTTATTCACATACATACATAACAATAATAATTAAAGGAAATAGGCCATGCATTTGAGGAGGGGTTATGAGAGGAATAGAAGGAAGAAGAGAGAAGAGGAAATGATATAGTTATATTCTAATTAAATTTGAGAAATGTAAAAAAATGAAGCTAAAAAAGTCAAATTTTCTTTTGTGTAAAAAATTTTACTTTTCTCTTTAAAATTTTCATTTATATTATTGTTAATAATAATAATTATAGCATGCATTTGTGTGTGTGTGTGTGTGTGTGTGTGTGTGATATGTCTAAGTATGGGCAGTGTGTGTGTGAGTAATTGTGGAGATCGGAGACAACTCCATGAAGCTGATTCACTCCTTCCACCTGTATGTGGATTAAAGATGGTCTCGAACTCAGGTTGTCGGGTTTATGTGGCAAGCACCTTTACCCAATGAACCATGTTGTTTGTTGTTGTTTAATGTATTCTTTGAAAATTTTATACAGTATGTTGTTTATCCTATTTTTTCTAGTCTCCAACTGCAGTTCTTGTGCATACTGCCCGTCTCTTTGACTTCCCGTGTCTGGAAAAATCTGTTTCCTTAGAATTGTCCGCCCCTTTTTGTTTTTACAATCTTTTCACCTCCCTCTTCTGCATAGACCCCTTAGTTTTGAGGGTAGAAGCATGATCAAGGCATTCCATTCTGGGATGATGACTTCAAAGTTTCTCACTTTCTGCCTGGTAAACAGTCGTGAGTCTATGCGTCCATTCCCATCGACTGCAAAAGGTTTCTCTGATGAGGGTTGAACAACGCACTGATCTATGGGTTATATGTCATTAGGAGTCATTTCATTGCTATTCTAATTCAGCAGAATAATAGTAGTAGGTTTGCCCTTGGACCAATGACCTATTTAGCTTCAGGTTCTTGGCACTATTAACAGTATCAGATATGTGTTTCATCTCAAGCAGTGGATCTTAATTTTAATAAAAACATGGTTGGTTGCTCCCCTAACATTCATGCCACTATGGCCATTATTGCAGGCAGGTCTTCATAACAAACTTCAGGGTTCATAGTATGAGATCGATAGCATATTCTATCACTAAGAACCAGAAAGAGTGAAGCTTCTAGGTGTGTGTCATCTGCATTTCTCCATGTCCTATGTCATAAGTATGTGGAGTCATCAGCAATAGTTATCAGAACTGTTAAGCTGTGAAGAGTAACTAACTGGCAACACCAGCAGTAGCTTTTAGTGTTTAGTGTTTTGGGGAACTTCTATGGGAACTTTTTTGGCCAAGTACTCAAAATGATGCAACTTATTCCCAGAATTGGTAATTTTATTTAGTAGAGTATTGTGTCTAGTTGGGTCATTGTCTTTTATACAGTGTCTATTTTAGGAAGCCTCTACAATGGTAGGTTTCCATGTGGCTTTTACAAAGACCCCCGCCCACATCCCACACCCTACTCAGCTCTCGTTTCTCCATCACCTTTAACCCTTTTATTCTAGTTTCCTCTTTACCACTGTATAACACCACACTCTAGTTTACATTCTTTGGAATAATCCTCTCTTACTTTGTCCCTTGCTAAGCTAACCTTTGTGGATCTTCTAAACTAAAAACATATCTAAAGCATAAAATCCAACGTCAGCAGTTAGGAGAAAGCACAATGTTTCTGGGTCTGAATTACCTCACTCAGGATGATTGTTTAGTTCCAATCTTTTTTTTTTCCCTGCAAATCTGATTTTTCTTAACAGATGAATAATACTCCTGGAAACAGCCAAGATGTCAATCAACTGATACATAAATAAAGAAAATGTATATCTATACAATGGAATGTTATTCTGCAGAATCATTTTGCTGGCTTTCTTCTCTTTTTACTTTCATTGGCTATTCAGCTATTTATCTTACCAAAGAAAACAAGTAATTGTTTCACGGTATGTTGCTCAGGCTTTAAGGTATCGAACACAATTGGAATTCTTGGATATAAGCTGCAATCTATGATCTAATGCTTGAATTGGGAGAATTTATGTCCTATATAAGCAAGTTTCCTTATTGCTGACTAAACTTGTTAATGTTATTGCTGTTATTAAAGGTACAGGGTAAGTAATGATTTGTTAATACTTGGCTATAATTCTACTTTCTGAAAACAGTTGGAAATCATTAGGGCCAATAAATTCTTTATAGTGTTTGCATGTTTATATTTACTTTTGGGACAGGGTCTCACTGTGTAGCCCTTGCTGGTCAAAAAATTGTTATAAAGACCAGTCTAGGCTCAAACTCAAAGAATTGCCTGCCTCTGCCCCCCCCCGTGCTGGGATCATGTTTACATAATTCAAAACAACAAATGAGAAAATTATGGAAAGCAAATATATTTGTGAGAACTATCTTTTAAGAATTTTGAAAACTGTTTTTGGATCATATAAAATTGTGTTTGAGAACTCATTAAAAGAAATAAATACAGTGGGAAATTAGAAGTTTCACAATGAATTCGAAGGCAAAAGATAAACTCAGCAGGTAAATAGTTCACTTTACTTTGTTTACAATGTTTTAATTAGTTTGACGTGATAAAACAGGGTCAGATGAAAGAGGAGGAGGTCCTCCCCTATCAGTGGACTTGGAAAGGAGCAGGGAGGAGATGAGGGAGGGAGGGGGGGATTGGGAAGGAATGAGAGAGAGGGATACAGCTGCGACACAAAGTTAATAAAATGTAACTAATAATAGAAGAAAACAATTTATTTATTCTTAATTATGTAAAATGAAGGTAAAACTAAGATTGTGCTTCTATTATTAAATATTTGAACACACACACAAATGAAATTTGAGAGATAGTATGATAGGTGAATATAAAAATGGCACCAAAGTTATTACCTTTGACAAGATTACTTAATTAAAAAATGGATGTTTTGTATAGCTTCCACATATATCAATAACAAGAAATAGCTACTTGAAAATCAGCGCATAGCAGATAAGTAATATAGGCCAACAATCTTTTCTTTTTCACTTCAAAGTTTCTGCCATATTTATTTTTTTCTTGTCAAACCATATTTCTATACTATCTAGTTCCTTATCTTAACTGTCTGCTTTGTTTAAATAAATGTGACCTTAATATTTTTCATAGTCTTTTAAATAGCTGTTTGCTTTAGAAACCTTAACCAGTATTTTTAAATACTCTGCATTGGTCAGTTTTTCTATAGCAAAATAATGAGATAAAGAAAAATGTTTTCATGTCATTTAAAAAAAAATCAATGGTTACAGGCATGAGGGAAGTTTCTCAAAATGATTCTGAAATTTTTGTGTTTCTTCTTGCTCTATCCTTCCCACCTTCAAACTATTCTCAATGAATCTTATAATCCTCCCCCTTCCAGTGCATCTTTCATGATCATTTCTTACAGGCACTCCTATATTCAAAAGAAAAATAAGTGAATGTTGGGAAACCAGAATGTGGGAGGATGAATGAGGAAGGAAGAAACCCAAGTTTTCTTTAAACAACAAATTTATAATAGTTCATGTCAGCAAGGTGTGGGCTATTTGCCCCTGTAATCCCACTTTTCTCCAGGCCCTGATTCACTCACGCTTAGGATTTTATGTACATATTTTTCTGTGGGGGATTGAAAAGTACATGATCAATACACAACAAATCAAATTGTGTGGTTTTCCTTTCTCAGCTTGTGTCACTGATCTTGGCACCTCACTACAACTGTGATAGCATGCAAATATTTGCACAAGAAGCTGGTTAGGATTCCTGTCGTAAAGGCTTCTTGTCTCCATCACTCCTAAAGCCTCCTCAAAGAGGGCT
The DNA here is from genome assembly GCF_030254825.1 of Meriones unguiculatus. Taxonomy (NCBI): domain Eukaryota; kingdom Metazoa; phylum Chordata; class Mammalia; order Rodentia; family Muridae; genus Meriones; species Meriones unguiculatus. Next base: position 26,301,054 of record NC_083365.1, read on the forward strand.
GAACACAGCTATTTGGCCTTATGTTTTCTATTTTCCAGATCAATCTGTTTTTCTTAATTTTAATTTATAATCAGCAGAGCTGAAGCTTCCTAATCATGTCAGACATACCAATCCTCCCAGAAGCAAATCTGATTTAGCATCAAGGAGCCTGGCTTGTGTTCACAGAGGGGGACTTCCTTCCCCCTGCTCTACAGACGGTTTTTGGCTGTACCCATTCCTACAGCTGAGATTCAAACCAGTTCCCTAATACTCAGTGAAGAGCAGTCTCTTTCCATGGACACATGCAGTCTGCCAGTATAGCAGAGGGCATGATCAGAGCAATGACCTTGGCATTTCCTGTTCATGTTTTGGTAGAGAGCAAGAGAAAGAAATACACACAAAAGGAAATGGATCTTGAAAAAGGCTGGAATGAAATAGAAACTGCGGCATTGAGGGTGGAAATGCATTCACCTTCAGCTCTCAGAGCGATGGAGGGAAGGAGGGTAGGCTTACCATCCTATCTGTGTTTGCATCAAAGAACAGTTTAACCTAATAGACAGATAGGGCTGGTCCTGTCTTAAGGGATATGGAGTTTTCCAAGAAGGCGCTTTACTGGTATTTGGGACCTATAAAATGGAGTGAATGAGCTTTTCTTGCTAGCTGCAAGCTGGAGCTTGTGTCAGGCTTCACTAGGCACACAAGGCTCTGATTTTGTATCATTAAAGACTCATTATCTCTTTTAACTTCTGTTGAAAGCATTCATCCATAGATCTCTAGCTAGTACGGAAACAATAGATGTTCCTAGCACAGTGTTAATGTCCCCTTCCTCCCCCAGCTTAAGGAGCCTTTAAAGGATGGATTGGCTTTCACAATGCAGAATCAAAAAGCTACTGTGCAGGAAAATGGGAGAGGTTATTTCTGTGCATAACTTCAAATTTAAAGAGTGGAGGAAAATCATCTGCTCAGAGTTTATCAGAGCTGGGACTTTGACTGCACCTGAGTGCTCAATTCCTATTGGGGAAATATTACATTTTCCAAAGGAGAATGGAGATGCCTTACTTATGCTCAGCCTCAAAGAGAAAAATACTTTAATAAGAATGAAACAGGCTGGGTGTATTGATCTTACCAATTTGTTCGGTATTAATATATATTTGGCAGGGAGTTAAACTCTCCATTGAATTCAGCAGTGGGTTATATGAACAGTAATTTCTACATTTACTGGCTTTGTTTACACTTTCATTATACCTCTACTGCATTATCTGATGCCTTCATACTGTTTTCAATCTTATAGCCACTTTAATCTCCTCCCGCACTCAGCATATCTGAGTGTTTGTTGGCATAAGGGAATTTTGAAGGTTATATTGCAGTACATGAATCAACAGAAAATGACATGCGCTGGAGACACCATCAGCCAGTTTTAATTCATTGCCGAAAGTTATAGATACCAAAATGCATAATGTAATCTGATCTCTTTATTCAGCCTCAAATTTATGAGCAATTCACCAGGAGTCAAATGACAACTTTGTTTTAAAAATAGTAGTCTATGTCGAATGGCATTTTAATATATCTCTGACATATTTACATTTAAAGAGGAGTGAAAAGAGGAATCTTTGAACATCAATTTCTCTTTTCACAGAAAGGCAAAGCCCAAGAAAGATGATACTTTTGTTCATTGTAACAGTATCTGTCATTATAACACAGGTCAGTTTGGTGATAACAGTTGAATAAATCCAGGTCGTTGGTACAACCAGTAAACAGATTAGAAGTCCCTAAGATTACAGAGTATTTTATTTTCAGAAGGAGACACAAAGTGTCATTGTGCTCAGCTTTGTAAAAGCATTTATGTCAAACAAGCCCTGTGTTTGCCTGAAGTGATCAAGTGTCTGTGGTTCAGAATAGTCAGCTAGACCATGTGGACAGTGGTTCTCACATAATTTCTCCAGCAGTAACACGAACAGACGTTTAACATCCATCAGCAGCCAGTCAGTTAGAAGACATGATCCTTCATTCTAGGATTTAAATGGTTCTTGGTGATGTTAACCCCAGCAGCTTCACTGAACTTACTGGGGGTAGACGAGGTAAGACCTCCTAACGCATAGCCCAGAAATCTACCTTTCTCACACCACCTGTAGACAATAGGTTGAAGGACAAATGCACAAATTGTCATTCTTTTCAACTTAATATAACCGAAATCTGAAATCCATTACAAAGAAGAGAAATATTCCTTTTGTGTGTGTATCTCTGGAAAACTCCTGTTTTTAATGGATAAAAGTTAGGTAATTGTCTTATCTCTAAGGGATTGGCATGGTTTGTATAAAGTATTGATAACATTGTAACTTATTAAATTTAGAAAGTGTTCTATAAATTTGAATCCTATAAAACGAACCTGCAATCTTGATAGAGAATATAAATGTGCTTTATGTAGCCATGTGCAATTCATGACTGTATAAATAATCCCTTTGACTAAGCATATGAAATAAATGTGAACTTTCATCACAAAGTGTACGGAATTGTCGCATATCAAGGGAAAGTGTTCTACATTATTGACTAAGAGACAATTTGGAATTAAAACTGAGTACTATATTACTAGAGTTATATACAGTACTATAGTGCCATAGCACATTGTAGCTAGGATGTTAGTATTCATCCTAGGAAGGGTCAAATAGCTAATCCTTTTTCAATAGATACTGAAGCTGCATTCTAAGAACATTGCAAACCAAAACATAACCACTTGCAAATACTATTATTTATTTTGTTCAATTATGTGGAGAAAAAAAAACAGTGAATTTCCATTAGGTCTTCAGATACAAAAGATTGGAAAAGAAAGCGTTTTCTTCCAGAATAAATAACAAAATACCCTAAAATTTTTGGGTCAAAACATTGTGTTAGCACCATCTTCTGCCATTCTGTCCAAGTTGGCCAATAGAAAAGGAACTTGATCTGTCTCAGATTCAATGAGGTAAGAAAGGGGATTCTCACTTGTGTTGAATGTCATTTTTCTTTTCCTTTAATTTTTTACTGATTAAATTTATTATTTGATGATTTGATACACGAACACATATACATATTGTACTCTGTTTATGCTCACCCCTTTTCTTCTTTTATTTCCCCTCCCCACAGTCATACCTACTTCCTGCCTATAGGCCCTCTTCCCACATTCGTACCTTTCTGTTTTGTAACTCCGATTTTAACCAGGACCATCACATGGCCTTGGCCTTGGCTTTGGATTGTCTACTGGATCTTGGACAAGGCCCAGTCTTGTTCAGGTCCAAGCTGATCATGCTTGTAGTAACTGTGTCATTCCTTGAAGATAGTGTTTCTATCTTTTTCTTCCAACTCTTACATTCTTTGTGCTTTATCTTCATCAGTGTTCCCTGAGGCTTACAGAGATTATAAAAATGTTCTATTAAAGTCTGGATACTCATCTTTCCTTAATTTTAAGCAGGTTGGACAGCCACAAGTCTCTATTCTTAACTGCTGTTCAATACAAGAAGAAGCTTCTCTGATTAGGGATTAGAGTAGTGCTCATGTACGGATATAAACATGAATATTTAGATTGCAGTTTGGCACTCTGTAAATTTATCTAAACAACAATAAGGGATTATACCATTAGACTGATGATTTCCCCATTTTGTGGATTTTTGCCTAGCCATCTATTCCTTCCTGAGTAGAGGGCCTCAAATGCAATCCAAGAGTTGTTGGGTAATGCTTTAACAGTTATACCACTATTGGATAAGTGGATGCATCTTGCCTGCAGGTTAGTGCTATAGTTTATAGGGATTGTATATTACAAAAGAAAGGTAATTATTCTAGATTCCAACACATGTCCATGTTTTGAAATCTTTCATCACATATAGATCAAATATTCCTCTGCTCAAATGTCAACTAATCATTCACCTTCTGCTCAACTTCTTCTGTGTTGATTCCTGGTTGACTAATAAAACCCCATTTCAAGTTACATTTGCTTTTATAATATTTAATTATTGCTCGATTCCACTAATCAAAAGTATTTACTATCCTCATTTCAAATTAAGATGAAGAGTGTTGCCTTTCATCCACAGGAGATGGGTGGTCCAGCCTCAGACAGTGTCAATTCAATTTTCTATGCGTTTTGGCTCTATCCAGGCTGTCAGAAGCTTTGACAGTGTCCACGTGTGCTTATGCTAGCAATCCTCTTCACTTAGTGTATCACTTCCAATGCCCATATTTTCTGGGCCTGCTTTTGTTGACACCCATAGGGGAAAAACCGCAGGAGCTGTCTTGGCATCTGATGGCCTCATTACATGTGGCCAGTTCACCTAGACCACCAGGGTTTCAATTGCCTTCTAAGTGTCCAAAATAATTAGCTGTAACAGGAAGAATATTTTGCAACTGACAGACATGTGATATAACTGATCTATGTGTATGAAACCTGTGGCACCAATTGGCAAACATGAATACTGGTTTATGTTTTCCTAACAGTGAGCATAGTGGAACATTTAAATCTTGGTAGAAAATAAAAGAAACCCCATACACGATAATTGTTCTAGTTACTTCCTCATTTCTGTAGCAAAATAGAAGGGTAGGTTTATTTTGGTTCATGGTACAGGGGATATAATTCTCCATGGAAGGAGAGGAATGGCATCAGGAGTCAGTTTGTACATTGGGCATATCAGGTAGCAGAGAGAGACATGAGTGTGGCTGGCATCCTCCTTTTATCCTTTTGCTTCAGTGTAGGCCTTCATACTGGACCCCACCTATCCTCAAGTGAACCTCTCTAGAAACACTAACAGACAAACCCAGAAGTGGTTTTCCTAGCTGATTCTAAATCTGATAAAGCTGACAAGGAAGACTGACTATCATAGCGATCAAAGCTCTTGAGAGATCAATCATTTTCTTGTTCTAATCAACTGTGCCTTCTTCCACAATTTATAGTTTGTTTTGCCTCTAAGGTATGCTCTGGCACTCCTTGAGTTCGGCATCCATTCTGCCATTTATTTTCCTAGTGCGGCTATGGGTTTCCTCATCATAATGAAGTCAAGCATACTAACACTTTTGATTTGAACAAATGATGCTATAGCTCATTGATGATACTCACGGAAGTAAAGTAATCACAAATATTACAGAAGTTAATGCAAACTGTGAACCTTAAATACACCATGAAATTTGTTTCTGTGACTGGTGGCCAATTGAGTACAATTATTATTCCATTATTTATGTATTAAGGCAGGCTTTGTGACTTTATCTTGAACTTTGCTGTTCGAATATATTTCCGATAATATTCTAGAGTACAAACAAAGGAAGAAAGCACTTAGGAAACAGTCAAGGCATAAGTAGTACTAACTCTGAGAACATGTGAACTTGCGGGGTAGGGGAAATGGTCGATACAACAGACTAAAAAATGACATGGGCATTCATAGTGCAGCATCAGACATCCATTTGAGGGGATGCGAACATTGTAAAAGTGAAATGACCAAATTTAATTATCCACATCAATTCTATCTTCTTTAGTAACTGTTATCTTTTTTAGGTTGTGATCTTGGACATCTGTGTGTATCAATTCTGAACTGTCAGGAATTCTGTAGTGTTCTGGCATTTTATAATAAGATATTTATCACACAACATGCTTCTGCCTATATATATATATATATATATATATATATATATATATATATATATTGCACAACTGAATAATCTTTACAGAATTCGTGGGATAGAACTACTTGTGGAAATCTCAAGTATTTCCCTTCCTAGTTGGTATTTGAATATGGTGGGTGGATAGGAGAATGTGCTGATTACAAGGTCCCAGTCCTTGGTTGCTATTTTCATTTCCACATCATGATTTCCTCAAGAATTATGAAAAGCTCTTTTCTTTATCATTGGAGACCAATGTAGGCAAGGGAAATGGTTAGTACATCTGCTGTTTATGTGGACACTCTGAAACTCTCAGTTTCCATGAAAGTATGGTTTTAATGAAGAACAGGAACTTGTCATATGCAAGCAATCTTCCGTGCGTGAGGTTGTTTTTGTTGTTGCTACTGTTCTGAGACAAGGCAAAGTAACCCAGGCTGGCCCCTAATTTGTGATGTAGCTGAGGATGGCCTTGAAGTTCTGATTCTCCTGACTCCACTCCCTCTACCCCTATCACCACATTTAACTTACGCGGTGTTGGAGACTGAACCCAGGCTTCACAGATGTTGGGCAAACATTTTACTAATTAAGCTACATCCCTCAGACCACAAATGAGATGTTCTGTATCATGAACTCAGCATTTAGATAACAATGCCTAAAGATTGTTAATGTCATAGGAAATTCAAGGCAGTTCGTGGGAAATAAGTTGTTTGGCATCTTCTTTAAGAAGAAAGTAATCGTACTTTTTTTTTTCAGCAAAATGTATTAGCTTCTTAAGAGTGGCTATTTGTAGGATCTTACATTGTTTAGTAAGTGATAGTGATGGCTGGTGCAGGAAGGCTGGATTTGAACATGTGTATTTTCTATCTCTTCCCCAGGTATGTGTAAAGTGGAATGATGTGTAACCTTAAAATTTTCATAATGAAACCAATTGTTGTATATGTTAACTAAAAGTTTTAGTAATAAATTATAAAGCTGATAACAATTAAATCATGACATTGTTAGGAAAATTCATATGACTGGGATACATTATGTTAATTAAAGTAAGCTAGATGGAATAAGCCAAATATTGCCATGTAATGGTGGCAGTATTTAGACCATTAAACCCACCATTCTGGAGAGAGAGACAGGTGGATCTCTGTGGTTTGAGGGCAGCCCGGTCTACAAAAGGAGGTCCACGACAGCCAGGACAATTACACAGAAAAACCTTGTCTTGAAAAACCGAGCCAAACCAACCAACCAACCAACCAACCAACCAACCAAACAAACAAACAAACAAACAAAAAAGCCAAATACCACAACTTTTATAGGTGGAACCTAGTGTGTGTGTGTGTGTGTGTGTGTGTGTGTGTGTGTGTGTGTGTTTACATGTGTATATGTAGGTAATAAAAGTAGAAAGGCGATCTTGAAAGGAGAGGAATAACCTTTCTTTTGGAAGGTGGATAATAGATGAAGTGCAGGTAATAAAATAGAAGAGCAACAAGAAGGGAGCCAGGTGGGTGGGGGAGGGGAGTGGGTGAGAACAAAACATAATGACACATAACCATGAAGATGTCCTGATGTGTTCCGTTGCTTTGCATGCTAAGTTGAAACATTAATAAGTTAAAATTGTTATTAAATTATTACTATTAAAATTAAAAAATAAATTCATGACATGTTTTTGATTTAAAAATGACACACTGCTGGGTGTTTGCTTCTTCATCTACTCCGTGAAGAAACTGTATTCAATTTTGAAGATACCATGGTAATTAAATTTTCTTAACTGCTAGTGATTTGTGAGTTGTGCAGTGTCCCAAGCATTCTCTTGCTTGTAGTTATTTTCATCAGTTTTTATGAGATGTTTTACTGTCTTCTGATTCTCTATTCTTGTGTTTGTTGTCTCATTTGAATGCATTTTAAAAGCCTGAATATAAAATCATGTAAAGAGATTTTCTTTTATTCTTTTAGCCTCTTTGCACCTTTACTCCTATCATTTTTAGACTGCTAAATAGAAAATACATTCTAAAACGTCTTTCACTTCTTTTTATAAATTTAAATTTATTTTTCATAATTTATTCACTTTACATCCCAATTGTAGGCCCCTCCCTTATTTCCTCCCAGTCCCAGCCTCCCTCCGTCTTCCCTCCTATTTCCCTCCCCTAGTCCTCAGAAAGGGGTAACCCTCCTTCCCTACCATCTGACCCCAGCCTATCAAATCTCATTAGGACAGCCCCTGCCCCTCTTACTAGGGAACCCACATGGAGACTGAGTTGCCTATTGGCTACATCGGAGCAGGGGGTCTAGGTCCTCTTCATGTGTGGTCTGTGGCTGGTGCATCAGTCTCTGCAGGTCTCCATGGGCCCAGATTTGTTGGCTCTGTTAGTCTTCTTCTGGAGCTCCTGTCTGCTCTGAGTCTTATTCCCTCACTCTTTCTTTCCACTCTCAGCTCTCTGCCCAAAGTTTGGCTACTGTACCCATTCTTTTCTTCTCAGGTTCCTCTCTCTTTTAACTTGAATTTTTTTCCCCCACACCCTATAAAGACACAAGACCACCATGTACTTCAAAATGCTAGTTGTATTCTTTGGTCACTGTCTATTGACTTGTTAGTTCTGTGGGCTAACTGCCATATAGCTACTATGAAGACTCTATGTAAAACTGAGTTATAAATGATTATTATTATTTTAGCTCATTTATTTCCCTTCCATATTTTAAAAATGTGATTATCAAATCATCTGGCGTAATTCTCTCATCATGTTTTGAACCTACAGCCATGTGCTCTTCATGACTGAGCCCACATCCTTGTGACTCAGAGGGTCAAGTTTGCTTCTTTCTTTAAGAAAGGGAGATAGAAAAACCTGGAGGGGACAGGAGCTCTGCAAGGAGACAAACAGAGATAAAATATCTGGGCCCAGGGGACCTTAGAAGACTGATGAATCAACTAAGGACCATTCATGGAGAGGACCTAGACCCCCTGCTCAGATGTAGCCCATGGGCAGCTCAGTCTCTATGGAGGTCTCCTAGCAAGGGGACCAGGGGCAGTCTCTGACACCAAATCAGGTGCCTGCTCTCCAATCACACACTCCCCCCCCCACCCCATTGAGGTAGCCTTATTAGGCCACAGAAAAAGAGGATCCAGACAATCTTGATGAGACTTGATGGGTTAGAGTCAGATAGTAGGAGAGGAGGACCACCCCTATCAGTGGACTAGGAGAGGGGTATCGGGGGAAAAAGGGTGGTAGGATGGGATCCAGAGGAGATGAGGGAGTGGGCTACAGCCAGGATACAAGCTGAATAAAGTGTAATAAGTAATAATAGTAATAATAATAGTATTTAAGAAAAAAAGAAATTGCACTTTCCATTCCTTGACTTTAGAGCTGCAAACCAACACTGCCATCCACTGTTCCTTTGAATAATCTTTTCCCCATAGCTATCACCAAGAGACTTTAGAGAAAATCTGATTACAAAATTAAGTCCTTTGAAAGAATCCTGAGCTTGTTTTTAATCAAGTGGCACACTAAATCATAAAGGAACAAGACATCATGACTCACCATCCTTTTCCAAATGCCTTGATGTGGAAAATACAATGACAATGTGACCAAGCTGATAAGCAGTTTCTAAAGTCAGTGTTAGGCTTTGAATGTGAAACATTCTCATCCTCCACAGGCCTGTGTCTGAACACTTGGTTCCCACTGATGATGCTGTTTTGGAAGCTTTGAGAGGCAGGGCTTAGAGGAAGTGGGTTGCTGGCAGGATGACCTTATGGATTATAGCCTGGCCGGGGTCCTAGCTCCATTTCTCCCTGTTTCATGATCCACCTGGATACAGCAAGCTGTGTGGGATCTCCCACCACAGATCCAGTGGATACGACTGTCCTGTCTTTTTGAGCACGACTGACCATACCCTTCAAACTGTAACAGGCCTGTCATCGCTTAACGTGCTTCTGTATGATACTTAGTCACAGTGAGGAGAAAAATAGCGAACATGATTTATTTCTGAGCCTTATACAAGGGGAGACTCACCATTTTCTCCTTGTTCCTAAGTAGGACTGCTTCATAGTAGCCATAAGCTTAGCCACATTCTAATAATTCAGCCTGTTTTTCCTTTAGTTTTTTGAGACATGGTTTGGAGCAAAACCAGTCTTCTCCAGGCTGGCCGATTGATTGTTGGTGTACTTTGCTGCTGTTAGAAAAATTGCACGGCATTTGGAGGAAGGAGCAAATATTCCTAGACTCACCCTCCTGATTTACTCCTTTATATTGTCCCTAAACCCATCCTTTCTTTAATACCTATCAAGTTTTAGCTTTATTCTATTCTCACTTGAACTTTCAAACTAAGGAAAAATTTAACAAAAATTATGAAGAATTAATTTTTTCCCATTACTCTTATTGATCCTTCATATAATCAAGGGGCCAAAATTTGAGGACAGTAGTGTTTTTGCTGGAAGGCCTTGTGGTGATCTGATTCAATTGCCTTCCTTTGCTGGTAAAAACTCTGAAACGCAGAAGCAAAACATTCTGGCACAGATTCAGCAGGAGACAAGGATAATAGCAGAAATCAAGTCTTTGAACTGTTGGTGAAAAACAATTTCCTGCAAATGCTTCTCCCAGAAGTACCAGCCACTTCTCTGCCCTGGAGTGACAGGGTCATATGTGGAATTTTCAACAATGTAACCTCTCTGAGAGTGTCTTCTTTCTTTCCTGCTTCTCCTCACACCTCTTAACTCCCTCTCTGGACAAGCAGGGTGTTGAGGTTGGGAAAGAGCAGGCGATGCCCTCATACCTCACATTCATTTCAGGATGGCTGACAGATGACAGACAGGAGGAGGGTTAGTCTTCTAGTTTTGTTTGTTTTTTTTACTCATCTACATTTACAGGTCTTCCACTAGAAGTCTTTGTTTCCTTCATTCATCTAGGCACCTTTTACATTTAAACTGTTCTTGAAATTTATGCAGCTCATATCTTTTTATTATCTTTTGAGATGGCCCCAAAGTAGGCTGAGTAGATGGGTTAGAGAGAGAAGAGGCCAGCTCTGTGCTTTTCCAATGCTGTTCCTGCAGGGATCACAACCTACTTTGGAGATTTGAAAATATCCACCACTATGTGGTTCCTTAAATCAGATTCTAATTCATTGAGCTGTTTGCATTGTTTTGCTTTGTGTATTGACAATGTGTATGTGTGTGAGCGTGTGTGTGTGTTGAACTGTATAAAAAATTACTGCAGAGGTAATGACACTGAAGTGTTTTAAGGAAAGTTGGTTTATTTTCCAATACAAATTTTTTTCTAAATAGATTATTGACTAAAATAGAAGTGATTTGGGGAATTTATTGGAGACTGATGGGCATAAAATATACTTTGGAAGAAGGACCATAGTGAGAGGGAAAGGTCACTAATTATCTTGGTTATGAGAAAAAAATGTAGGAAGGGAATAATGATTTAACGAAGTTATATTGTGTACCAGGCATCATAATAAGAGCGTCAAACATGTTTTCTTACTCTGTCTAGAGTTCTCAAATTAATCATGATGGGACCAATTTTTTTCCTCTTTTATTAATTTTAATTTTTTTTATATTAATCACAGGTTATTTACTTGATTGTACCCATTTTTAAATGAACAAATAAAGACGAGAAGAAGAAACTACACAGAGGTCATTTGGTAGAAAAAAGCCAAATTGAAGAATGAATTTGGTGCATCTATGCAGAAAACTTTGAAGAAAAGCAACGTTAAATGCATACTACAAAGTTGTTGGCTTACTTATCTGGAATAGAGAATTCATACAGGGTGTTGAGAAAACAACCTAGAAAGATAGAAGCTTTGAAAGCCAGACTAAAGTTGTTTATTTGAGGGCTGTCGATGTGGTTCTGAAGTTAAAAGCACATAATTGCAGACGACTCAGGTTCTGTTTCTGGCACCCAGTGAGGCAGCTCATAAGCCCCTATAACTCAAGTTCTATTGGATCTGATGTTCTTTTCTGGAATTTCTGGGGACATGAATGCAAGCATTGCATATAAATTCAAACAGCCTTCCCCCACATACACATAAATAAAAGTGAATTAATTAACCATTAAAAATAGCTGTGATTTACTCAATTTTTAGAAGGTGCAGGCAGAGCTAAGAAATGCTTTGGCAAAATTCTAAAATAAATTTTTAAAAGAGCAAAGGTGTATGTCAGGTTTATTTAGAACATGAATAGGGTTCCAGCTTAGGATCAACCTGAAGCTAATAGTTTTGATGCTGATAATTATATAAGCAAGAACTTGCTGCCTAATTTTTATTCTGTCAAGTAGGCCAAGAAGATCACAAAGGCTGTGCTCACTGATTTTCCATTGCTGCGACCAAAGATATTTGACAGAAACAACTTGAGGGAGAAAAGGTTTGTTTTTGGCTCAGGCAATCAGAGAAATTTCAGCCCATCATGGTGAGGAAGATATGGTGAAGTTCATGGTGAAAGAGGCATCTTACATCTTTTCAGACTTGGAAGTAGAGATGGTCAGAACCAAGAACCCGGCTCTCATGTTCACAAGATCAACCCCTGTGACCTAATACGACAGCTGGGTCCCATCTTCCGAAGAGTCCATGGAGTCAAGAGTAGTTCTGTATTAGGGGGATATTATAAATGTGACCTTGGAAAGGACAACAAGAATCAATGATTTTATATTTCTGTATGCAAATAAACACCTGCAGTGAACATTTGACCTGAACTTAAAAAAAAATAGTTGTTCATTCTTTCATAAGATTCCCCACACCCTGCCCAAAGTTTGGCAATGAGGCTCATCATCTGTTCTGATACCTTGCTGGGTAGTCTTTCAGAGTTCCTCTGCGGTACGCTGCTGTCCTGTTCCCTGTTTTCTCCCTCTTCTGATGTCAGTGTCGTTTACCTTTCTGAGTGAGCATGGACCATCTTACCCAAGGTCCTCCTTCTTGCTTAGCTTCTTTCAGTGTATAGATTTTAGTCTGATTATCCTATATTATATGTCTAATATCCACTTAAAAGTGAATATATTCCATGTGTGTCTTTCTGCTTTTGGCTTACCTTACTCAGGATGATCTTTTATAGTTCTTACCATTTGCCTGCAAATTTCATGATGTCTTTGTTTTTAATTTCTGAGTAGTATTTAATTTTGTAAATGTACCACAATTTCTGTATCCATTCCCCAGTTGAGGGACATCTGGGAGGAGATAGAAAGACCTGGAGGGGTCAGGAGCTCTACAAAGAGAGCAACAGAACCACAAAAAATCTGGGCAAAAGGGTCTTTTCTGAGATTGATACTCCAAACAAGGACCAGGCATGAAGATAACCTAGAAGCCCTGCACAGATGTAACCCATGGCAGCTCAGTGTTCAATTGGGTTCCCTAGTAATGGGAAGAGGGACTGTCCCTGACATGAACTTGATGGCTGTCTCTTTGATTATTTCCCCCTGATGGGGAAGCAGCCTTACCAGGCCACAGAGAAAGACAATGCAGTCCTGATGAGTCCTCATATGTTAGGATCAGATGGAAGGGGAGAAGGACCTCTCCTATCAGTGGAAGGTGCATGAGAGGAGAATAGAGAGGGAAGGCATGAGTGGGAAGGAGTCAGGGAGGGGGACAGGGAAGGTGTTAGAGCTGGGATACAAAGTAAACAAACTGTAATTAATAAAAAAGTTGTTCATTTAATTCTCTACACATGAGGAATAGTTACTGATTTTTGATATAGGAAGTATATCAAGGTATGTTTTAGGTAAAGTGATGCTGTAGTCATGCCCAAAGAGACGTTGTAGTAATATACTCCAGGGAAGAGTTGCTTCAACAGTCTTGGCATAATGCTAAAGACAAGATGAGTAGAAGCAATTTGCATAAACTATCTTAGTTTGCTTGGATGCTACAACAGAGTACCAAATACCAAGTGGCTTGCTTTTTAATTTTAATTAATTAATTTATCCATCCATCTCTTCATCTATCTTTCTATCCATTTTTGTTAATTAAATTTATATCTGGTCACAGGCCCCTTCCTCTTCTCCTTCCAGTGCCACTCTATCTCCTGCACCTCTTTCCCCTATTCCTTAGAATAGGGAACCCCCCTACTCAGACACCCCAGCATATCTATTCACATGAGGACTGAGTTCATCTTCCTCCCCTGTGGCCTAGTAAGAAAGTCCCACTAGGGGGAAGTGATCAAAAAGCAGGCATCATATTCCATATCAGAGCTATTCCCCACTCACATCATGAGTGGGCCAACATAAAGCCTACGATGACCATCGGGCTTATCTTCTTGGGGTCTGTACATTTTAGTATGTCTATCATGTATTATATGAATAAAATCTGCTTATAAGTGAGTATGTATCATCTGTGTCTTTCTGGGTCTGTGTTACCTCACTCAGGATGGTCTTCTCTAGTTCCATCCATTTGCAAATGGTTTTTAAATGACAGAAGTCATTCACATTGTGAAGGCTAGAAAGTCCAGCATCAAGTGTATTCTCTTGCAAGGGCTATCTTTCTGTCTCTCACTTCAAATGACAGATGGTATGTGTAGTGCTCTTTTATAAACTCTATTTTATTTGGGGTTCTTCTCCCTCCCAACCCCCTAATTCTAAGCAGGATAAAGGTTAACGGAGAGAGGGGGCACAGACCCCTTTAACTTTCCTGGCTTTTTAGGGTCAATAGGTTATTTTAGGGCTATACCAATTCCCATCAACAGCAAGCACAGCCAGAATTCTCCTCCAAGCCGCTGTGCTCTGAAGCATTTCTCTCTGTCTGCCTGCTCCAAGCAGCTACACCATCCATCTCTGATCTCTCCAAGCTGCCATTCACCACACACCACCACCGAATGCCACACCGTCTCATTCTGGGCTCTCTTTGACTTGGACTTGTACCAGCAGACCAGAAGACAACCTTAGGTGTTGGTCTTTACCTTTCATCTTGTTTGAGGCAGGTTTCTGTCAGTCACTGCTGCATCCTTCAGAATAGCTAGCCGATGAGCCTCTGTGTCTGGCTTTCCCTGACCCTGCCTCCCATCTTAACAGAGGAGCAGTGGCTTTACATGGGTTCCAGGGATCTAAACTCAGACCCTCACACTTAAGGGTCAGCTTTACTTACTGAGAAGACTCCATAGTCTGAGAAGTTATAGGCTTTGTTTATGACTGGTAGCTCTGTAAATTGGCCAAATCGAATTGAACATTTATTTGGCTACTTCTTATAAACCAGGAATAAACTAAATTATGTTATCTGGTAAGCGTGAGCATAATGACTCTGTTAACCTCCTATGTGTATGATTAGGGACAATACATATGTTCTCCCAAAAGCAAGTCTCACTATGGAGTCCTAGCTGGCCTTAGACTCACAGTTTAGATGCTCAGCCCCTTAAGTGCTGGGATTACAGACATTTATCAACATGCCTGGCTCAAGACATCCTTAGCGATACCCCAAACACCACAAATATCTATAGAATGTATAATTATATTTGGTAGATTCATAGATTGAAATAATACTCCAACATACTTGAAAACATCTATGGCTACACACAGCAGCATGAACTAAAGTCACAAATCCTTGAATGAAAGAAGTCGTTTTGCTGCTTTTCAGCTTCTTTAGTTCTTTGTATATACTGGATATTAGTCCTCTGTCAGATAAAGGGTTAGTGAAGATTCTTTCCCAATCTGTAGGCAGTCGTTTTGTTTTGATGACGGTATCCTTTGCTTTACAGAAACTTTTCAGTTTCATGAGGTCCCATTTATTGATTGTTGCTCTTAGAGCCTGTGCTGTTGGTGTTCTGTTCAGGAAGTTGTCTCCTGTGCCAATGAGTTCTAGGCTGTTCCCCACTTTTTTTTCCAATTAATTTAGGGTATCTGGTTTTATGTTGAGGTCCTTGATCCACTTTGACTTTAATTTTGTGCAGGGTGATAAATATGGATCTATTTTCATTTTTCTGCATGTAGACATCCAGTTGGTCCAATCCAAGTAATCCAATTAAAAAATGGGGAACAGAGCTAAACAGAGAATTCTCGACAGAGGAATATCGAATGGCAGAAAAACACCTAAAGAAATGCTCATCCTCATTAGCCATCAGGGAAATGCAAATCAAAACGACCCTGAGATATCACCTTACACCCATCAGAATGGCCAAGATGAAAAACTCAAGCGATAACACATGCTGGAGAGGTTGTGGAGAAAGGGGAACCCTCCTCCACTGCTGGTGGGAATGTAAACTGGTACAACCACTCTGGAAAGCTATCTGGTGCTTTCTAAGACAAATAGGAATAGTGCTTCCTCCAGACCCAGCTATACCACTGCTAGGTATATACCCAAAGTTTGTTCAAGTACACAAAAAGGACACTTGCTCATGTTTATAGCAGCTCTATTTGTAATAGCCAGAATCTGGAAACAACCCAGATGTCCATCAACGGTGGAATGGGTACAGAAATTGTGGTATTTTTATACAATGGAATACTACTCAGCAATCAAAAAGGAGGAAATCATGAAATTTGCAGGCAAATGGTGGGATCTAGAAAAGATCATTCTGAGTGAAATATCCCAGAAGGAGAAAGACAAACATGGGATATACTCACTTATATAGACCTATAAGATATGATAAACATAATGAAATCTATACACCTAAAAAAGATAATCAATTGAGCGGACATGGGGTAAGATGATCAATCCTCGTTTAGAAAGACAGATGGGATGTGCATTGAACGTATGACAGGAGTCTACTGAGCGCATCTGAAAGACTCTAACTAGCAGTGTTTTCAAAGCAAAGACTCATGACCAAATCTTTGGCAGAGTACAGGGAATCATAAGAAAGAAGGGGAGTTAGTCTGATGGGGAAAGGATAGGAGCTCCACAAGGACCAAATATATCTGGGCACAGGGTCTTTTCTGAGACTGACATTCAACCAAGGACCATGTATGGATATAACCTAGAACCTCCACTCAGATGTAGCCTGTGGTAGCTCAGTAACCAATTGTTTTCCCAAAGTGAGGGGAACAGGGACTATTTCTAACAGGAACTCAATGACTGGCTCTTTGGTATCCCCACCCCCGAAGGGAGGAGCAGTCCTGTTAGGCCACAGAGGAGGGCTTTGCAGCCAGTCCTGAAGATACCTGATAAAACAGGATCAGATGAATGGGGAGGAGGTCCCCCCTATCAGTGGACTTGGAAAGGGGCACGGTGGAGATGAGGGAGGGAGGGAGGGACTGGGAGGGACTGGGAGGGAATGAGGGATCGGGACACGGCTGGGATACAGAGTTAATAAAATGTAACTGATAAAAAAAATAAAAAAATAAAAATAAAAAAAATAAAAAAGGTGAAAAAAAAAGAAAGAAGTCGTTTGGGAAAGAGACCATACAGTAAGTACAATTCAACTTTTGTAAATTCTCAAAGTGGGTAGAAATAACGAGTGCTATCAAAAGGGCAGAGTTGTCATTAGTCATGGTAAATGATATGAGGTGTTGTGACCCTGATTGCACAAGCTTTTGCAGTGCTGATGATGCTTTGCCTTGCTGCTGGCCACAGGTACATTCACTTAGTGACCATCCATTGGGTTGTGGACCAAAGGCACCCACAGGCTTCTGTATTCATGCTTTCCCACACTTAAGAGTCTTTTAAATAAAATATAGACTGAAGACACAGGAATAGAGCTGTGTGATTTATCCCTTCTGTTTTAGTTTGCTTACTATTACGGAAACAGGCATTCTGAGCAAAGGTAAAGCAGGGGGTGAGGGGGTATTTTGCATACTCTTCTATCTACATCATGGTCCACCATTGAGGAAAGTGAATGAAAACTCAAGCAGGACAGGAGGTTGAAGGCAGCAACTGAAAGCTATGTCTTTCTTGCTATAGTTTGGTTAGCCTACTTAAAAAATACAATATACAACTACCTTTCCAGAGCTGCTACAGCTCCCAGTGAGCTGACCCTTGCATATAAACCATTAACCAAGGAAAGGCCCTACAGAGTTACCCAAAGGCAATTGAATGAGGCAATTTCTCACTTGGGGGTTTCTCTTCTCAGACTCTAGCTTGTGTCAAGTTGACAAAAATCCAGCCAGGGAAGCTTCATACATTGCCTTTCTGCTATAAGTACTCTTCTATAACTGTGTATCATTATATGCCCTGAAGAATGATAGAATGCAAAAATAGTAACATGCTAAATGTTTATGGTATGATAGTCACCATGCCAAAGAATCTATACACACCCTAACCTAAAAGCAACCAAGTTTTGTTAATATTACAGAAGAAAAGTCTGTGTCTGTTAATTAATTGGAAGAAAATAAAACAAAGCCTGACTAACATTTCATAACAATGTCAAATCACCATCCAAAACGTCTGTGATTGTTCAAAAGGTACAGATTTGCCAAATAAAACCAGCATCCCAAAATTATTAAGCTCTCTTTTTTGTGTGTGTGTGGGGCAGTTAAGGAATGTATCAGAAATCTGCTGCATTTGTAGTGTTGCTAAGAAATATGGAAGTTACAAACAAAAGAGAAACCATGAGCTCATGGTTCTGTCCTTCAAGAATCAACCCATTTACTCAGGGACGCAAGAGTTAAGTCTGCAAAGCAACACAAAGAATTGTGTCTTAAGCACTAAATTATGTCACGTATTTTATAGGTGGAGTAGAAATGAAAGCTGCAGAATGGAGTGATTGGAATGCTCATTGGAGGAGGTGGGGCAGGAACAGGCTTTGCGGAGATGATTGACTAGCGAAGTTTCTTGGAGATCTAATTAACACAGGTTGTGTTGGACAGCTGAAGATTACCTGTTCTGTAATAGTATGAATTGATATCATAAATGGTTCCGATGCCATTATGATGTATCATGTGTAAATAATTCATGCATAGACTAATGGAGCCATACAATAGAACTGCAGGGGTGTTACAAATTAGAATTTATGTTCATTGACATAGCGATGGGTAGAGGCTGGTACAGTGTTTGCCCACTTCCCCAGTCACAGTTCCACACTGCTGCCAGCACCAGTAGTGTCTGTCTGTGTGTGTGTGTGTGTGTGTGTGTGTGTGTGTAAATATGATATGTCTACATATGCCAATCTTGAATTATTAGGTAAACAAGATTTACATAAGCATTTAATTCTCAGAAGCTTTCTCCAAATACTGTATACAATAGCCATAGAATGTATGCTCAAGTGAAAACCGGAGAAAGAGGCAAAAATTGAGACAAAGTAGAGCTTTCAGCATGTCTGGCATTCTGAACATTACTTCGCCACTTCTTTCCAGGTGGAAATTTAATTGAAGATGTAATTTTGTTATTTGAAATACTATGCATTGTCATAGAACTTCCTGGATAGAATCACTGTTTCTCTCAAGTGGCTGTTAGATTTTATTTTTCTTGGGAAGTTATCAAGACTGGTGTGGGGTAATTTTGATTGCCAACTTGAAGGGAGTAAAATAGCCGTAAAACAAATCATTGGAGTTGTCTATGAGAGATAGTGGAGAGCTTCCCATACCATGGGCTGGGGTCCTGCTCTGAATAGAAAGGAGAAAAAACTCCCAGCAGGAGCATTCTTTGCTCTCTTCCTGACTATGGCGGCAACCAGCCACCTCCTCCTCCTGCCATCGTATTTTCTCTGTCATGTGTGACCATAACTCCTGATCTTAAATACATAAATAACCCTCAAACTTACGTTGATTTTGTTGGGTATTTTGTCATAGCGAATAGACAGGTACCTAAGGTAACCAGTGGGCTGGCTAGTCTGTCACCTCCACACAAGCTAGAATCATGTGGGAAGAGGAACCCTCACCTGAGAAAAACGCCTCCATCGATTGTTCGTAGGGAAGCATGTAGGGACATTTTCTTGATTAACTACTGATGCGGGAAAGCTCAGCCCCCTGAGCATGGTGCTACACGTGGCAAGTGGTCACGGGTTGTGGAAGGAAGCAGGCTGAGTGAGCCGTGGAAAACAAGCCAGTAAGCAGTCCTCCGCCTCCGCTGGCTTCTTCAGTTTCCACCTCCAAGTTGCTGTCTTGAGTTTCTACCCTGACTTCCCTTAATGATGGACTGCGTGCTGTAAGATGAAATAAACTCTGTATCTCCCGGGCTGCTTTTAGCCATGATGTTTATCACAGAAACAAAGACGTAAACTATAAAAAGGGGTATTTCATTATTTATTTATTTATTTATTTATTTATTTATTTCCTAGCATTTGTCCTCCCAGAGGAAGAGAATTTGCACAGTTTAACCAATATTGTACCACTGCAGTACTGAACAGTTAGGTATTTTCTTATTTCACTTTTATTATCATAAGATTCACAAAAACCACAAGGTTACACCTTGCTTACAGTATAATGTGCTGCTTTCTGTTTGCAAACAAGGCCATTCCAGTACAGAGTTCGTTTTTCGAGGATTCTGTGGTGAACTTTTTTATGTTTGATCATTACTATGTCCTTCAAGAAAAACCCAGCTCTTAAAGTGATGGGTTTTCAATTTTTAGAATGGCTATCTTTAGTTAATGCACAGTGTTGGCCTAGTCTTTTAAAAATTAAAACATGGTTTATTTTGTAAAATATTTGACTTTGGTTTGGGTTCAAAGCTGTCACTAAGCATTTTTGTTTCCTAGCTTAAAGATAATTTCTGGTGTATGAAATTTATGCCTGGGAGCCACTAACTTGCCTATTCTGATGTCCCACGTAATATTAGAGTATGCTGCTTAAAATGCCTACTGTCCTGTGGCCTAATGTCTCGGCAAAGAAGAAATTTGAGGCAAGCGAGATGGCATGCCACCAAGCCTTCCAATCTGGGATTGATCTCCTGGACCCCATGGTGTAAAAGAAATACTGGATGCTGCAAGTTGACCTTTGACTTCCGACGAACTCGATGGTACACATGTGCCTGCATGTAAACACGTAATGTACACACACACAAGTACACACAAACATGCACACATAACCCACGTCTATTTTCACACACATGTGCACAGAAATATGCACACATATGCACAGGCACACTTGAACACATACACTCACAAACATGTATGCACATGTGTCAAATTAAATAACTACACCTTTTAAAAAATATGTGACTTTAGAAAATTCTTTTTAAAAGTTTAGCTGAGGTTTTTTTTTAATTTTCCTTTTAGTTTATATCTCCAAAACCATGCTAAGGAAGCCCAATCCCTATTCTAAATTCAGCCCTCCCTTTAAATATAAGAAGAAAGCAGGTGTGGTGGCACACACCTTTAGTTCTAGCACTAAGGTAATAGAGGTAGATATCTGTGAGTTCAAGGCCAGCCTGGTCCACAATGTGAGTCCAGGACAACCAAGGCTACACAGAGAAACCTGGTCTTGAAAAGCCAATTATATGTATGAAGAAAAGTTTACATATGGAGAGAAGTCTTCCATCTTGAATTTTGCTTGACTGAACAAAGCTATTTTCTTTGTTCCTTTCACAAGATCATTGTGAGTCCCTTTGCCTCTGTCATTATCATCCTCTAAATTTGTTTAATTTGCCAGTGATACTCAAATTCCTGACCTGTAGGGTCCAGTTGAAGACTGAACAAATAGAGTTCCTAGTAGAAGAGCAATCACAACCGCTATTCTCAGATTCTTCATCTGTCAAAGCATTACCAATCCATTAGCCAACTTGTCAACAATGATTCATCTTGTATTTTTAATTGGCTAGGTGTTTAATTCTTACTTTTGAGTCTGGCTTGCTGTTATTCATCAGAAAACAAGAATAAAATATAGAAGAAATGACAAATTTAAGCTCACATTTAGGCAGTCAAGGCAAATCACAGAGCTTTCGTTAAAGAAAAGATTAAAAAAATGCAAAGTCTTCCCGCTTGGACAGCATTCATCTTGTCAAAAATCAGTATTTAGTAAAGAAAATGATGCTTATTGATAGTTAACATGGACCTATTCACTTTAACCAAAGTCATGGTTGTAAATAAGATTCAGCACATGACAATCAGGGACCAAGTTCATCTTATTTATGCATTCCAGTGAATAGAGTTCTATTAACATAAGTCCCATTCATTTTGTATTTACTGTTACACAATGTTATCAGTATTGACCACCGTAGTGGCAGCAGAGACAATATGACCAATACTTTATTATCTGGACTGTTTATAAAACAACAAAGAAACAAAACAAAAAGCAAAAACACCACATTTATCCATGAACTATGAGACCGCTCCTACAATAGACTCTTGGGAGAAGAAACAGGCCAGAGAGAGCTGAAAAGAAGGAAGAATAAGACCAGAGAGCAATTTTCATAAATACTTTAAATAAAAGCCAAAAGCTGGCTCTTACCCTTCCCACACTGGTCTACACTGGCCAGGAGAAGAAATGAGCAACACTGAAATAGTTATTACAGACTTAACATTTACTGGAAAAGGTGCTCATTTATAAAAGAAGGCCAAAAAGTTAGAAGCCCCTTTGCTGAGTTGCTGAGGACAATGCCAAGCTGATTGACAGCTGTACGCATGCTGTCATGTATGACAAAATTCACACTGAGGCTTGGTTTGTTGCAATCCTACCGTTCAGATCTCTCTTCTACTTGAAAAGAAGGCTGAACCAAAGAATCCTTAGCTTCACAAGGTGGCTCTCACCACAAAGAGAGAAAGTGAAAACTAAAGATATCTCAAACAAAGCAAATTAACACTCGTACATACAGCTTTTGGGATGAGTGAATAGTATCTGAAGACATACTACTACTTAGAATGAAATCAGTTTCTGTTTTATCAACTATATAGTAGCCAGAGAATGATCCAACAGATGTTCTCCATGTCTGGGCAATACTTAAAGTGTGCCTTTTACACGACAATAAGAGCATCTAAAATGAGTAAGAAACTGAGCAACCCTCAGTTTTCAGGTTTTTTTCTTTTTTTGTGTGTGTGTGTGTAAAATGCACACAGCTTCAACAAAGGAAATGTAAAAAGTACTGTAAGAAAGAGAAAGATAACCACCAGTCGGACAGTCGTTAAAAATGTACGTGGATTGATTTTTGTTTTGCAAATTAATAAGCCAACTTACTCACGAGAAACTTCTTTCTCCATGGAACAAATTTTCATGGAAGAGAACGGAGTTTCACACCCTGGACAGGACTGATTTCCACACCCATCTTCCTCATGGGTTGTCTCTCCTTTGTCTCTTTGCCTCTCTTTGATATTATCATATTAAAGCTGTGCCAAGTCTCATTGAAAACAGCATATTTACCACACTTCCTTGACTTTTCATTCCCTGAGGACCTACTATGAACTTTAGTGGTCACATGTATTATTGAACTATTTCTGTGTACGGGATTATCCTGAAACTTAGCAGTTAAAAATGACAATAAGTGTGTTACTTTTGAATTTTCTGTGGCTCTGGAACTTTAGGAAGAGACTTTAGCATGTACTTGGCCATGACACCCAACAGGTCCATAGTCCATCTGAAAACTGATTAGGAAAGGAGATAAGCTTCCAAGATGACTTCCAAGGTGGGTCCAAGTTGTTGCCAACTATCAATAGAAAGCTTCATCTCAGAAAAATTTACACATAGGTCTTCTAAGGAAGTACTTGAGTCTTCATGATATGTGTCTTAGTTAGGGTTTGCATTGCTGTAAAGAGACATCATGGCCAGGTTAACTTTTATAAAAGAAAAGATTCAACGGGGGCTGGCTTATAGTTTCAGAGGTTGAGTCCATTATCATCATGGTGGGAAGTATGTCAGGATCCAGGCAGACAGGTGCTGGAGAAGAAGCTGAGTATTCTACATCTTGATCTGCAGGCCCCAGAAGGAAACTACCCCACTGGGAGTGGCTTGAGTGTATATGAGACCTTGTAGCTGGCCTCCACAGTGATACACTTCCTCCAACAAGGCCACACCTACTCAACAAGGCCGCATCTCCTAATAGTGCCACACCCTTTGGGCCTATGGAGGCAAATTACATTCAAACTACTTCATTCTACTCCTGAGTCCCCATAGGCTTGTAATTATAATGAAAAAATGCATTTAGTCCAATTTCAAAAGTCCACAGAGTCTATAAAAGTCCCAACTTGTTTAAAAGTCCAAAGATCAAAGTCTCTTCTGAGATTCACAAAATATCTTAACCATAATATCCTGTAAAACCAAAATCAAAAAGGCAGTTCACATACTTCAAACATATAATGGCATACGATATACATTACCGTCCCAAAATGAAGGAAAGGAAGCCTAGTTGAGAAAATACTGGACCAAAGCCAGACTGAAAACGAGCTGGGCAAACTCAAAAAACTCTGCATCTCCATATCTGATGTCGAAATGCCCTTCAGATCTCCAACTCCTTTCAGCTTTGTTGACTGTAATACACTTCTCTCTCTTGGGCTGGTTCCACTCCCTGTTAGCAGCTTTCCTTGGCAGGTGTCCCATGGCTTTGGTATCTCTAGCCTCTTGTGGTCTCCAAAGCAATCCAGGCTTCACCTTCACAGATTTACACAATGGCCTCTCTGGGTCTACATGTAGGGACAGCTGGCCACATGCCTGGCCTCAGCAGCTTTCCTCAGTCATGGAGGAAGATTCCAGAACCCCTTTCTTTCTAGGCCTCCATGCAAGGGGCACTCCTGCCACATATCTAGTCTCAGTGACTTTCCTTAGTTAGTGAGGGACTTTCTGTAACTCCTTTCTTCTGTTCTTAACCCTAAAGCCAGAGTCACATGGACAAGGCTGTGAAATTCTGTGGCTTGCGGGGGCTGGAACATGTTCCTCTTGTTCTATTGCATCTTCACCAGCTTTCTGTTTTCTGCCTAGGTTTGGCTGTCCTGGAACTTGCTCCATAGACTGACCTTGAAATCAGAGATCTGCATGCTTCTGTCTCCTGAATGTTGGCATTAAGGTCACCACACCTGGACCTAAGCTTTTCCTTAATTCCTTTTTACAAGATGAAGTTTAGCTGGGTAAAATCTTGCCCTGAGGTCACCACTCCCTTAATTCCATTTAATACTTTTAATCTGTTTCTGCCTTTCTACTCCCTGGTGCCTCTTTAACCCTTGAAACATACATTTTTGTATTTTTCCTTTCTCTGCTTGCTCCATTTGATCAGAACACTCTTCATAAGAGCGAACCAAGGGATGAGTCCATGCTAGGCTGTTTTGAGATTTCTGTTGCTAATGGAATTAATCTAAATCTGTTCACTTTAGTCTCGGGGATACTCTTTGGACACAGGAAAAAAGCAGCCACATTCTTCGCCAAAATATCACAAGAACAATCTCTAGTAACATACTAACATTCTTCTCCTCTGAAACCTCTTGAGCTAGGCCCCTAGTTCAGATCACCCTCAGCACCACTGTTTTGCTTGTTCCTGCTAGGATGGCCCTTTAAAGCACGTCATTGCTTTCCTATTCCCAAGTCTCCAAATCCATGTTCCTCCGAACAAAAACAAGATTAGGCCTATCACAGCAACACCCCAGTTCCTGGTACTGACTTTTATTTTAGTTAGGGTAACCATTGCTGTGAAGAGATGCCACGACCAGAGCAAATCTTATAAAATAAAACAATAATTGGGGCTGGTTTTTGCAGTTTCAGAGGTTCAGTCCATTATCATCATGCTGAGAAACATGGCAGCGTCCAGGCAGGTATCGTGCCGGAGAAAGAACCAAGAGTTCTACATCTTGATCTGCAGGCAGCAGAAAGGGACTGTCCCACTTGACATGGCTTAAGAGCACCTCAAGTCTGCCTCTGCAGTGACATACTTCCTCCAGCAAGGCCATACCTCCTTATAAGTCTATGGGGGCCAATTACATTTAAACTACCACAATATAACAACTGATTCTTTGAGAGAAAGAGCAGGGTGAGAGAAGAGAGAGAGAGAGAGAGAGAGAGAGAGAGAGAGAGAGAGAGAGGCCTGAGACCCTTCTTTGTGACTTAGCCTCAGAAGGCGAATATCAGTTTCACAACCTTCTGTTCATTTTGCAGGTCAGGAGGTCCAGGCCACACTCACACAGGCAGAGCTTGCTTCAGTCTTTGAAGGGAAGGGTGTTAACAAAATTATGAATCTATTTTTAAAAGCCTTCACAGACCATAAAAATGTTGAGAGTTTTATTGCAATCTCCCCTTCTGTTTTCTAGCAGGATATCTTTTCTTATTAAGGACAGAAAACCTGGGCTGCAGCAGTGGCTCATCTGTTAAAGGCTAGACTCACGACCAAAAATATAAGGCAGGAATCCTACTTTATGTTGAGTCCTGCAGCTGACCAGCTACCCACTCAGGATACAACATCTGTGTGATTTGAAGGGATGTCAATTGCCAGATCCATTTTCCTCTCTGTGCTTAAGCAATGCTCTTTTCCTTTGGGCAGCCACTTCTTATACACTCCCTTGTGCTTGCTGGGAACATCCATCACGTCCTCACTAGCACCTCTTGTACTATAGAGTAAAGTATAGGGGTCAGGTGGCCAATCAGAGACTGTTTTCATGTTCCTGGTGACTGCTTTTGTGATAGACACAAGGCCTGACAGAGTACCAGATGCAAATCACAGGGGAAAGGATTGGTTCCTGACAAGAAGACAAAAATGAGCAACACTAAGAAAGTCCACAGTTCTCAGGGATGAGGACCACTCTGTTCTTTTTCTTTAATTCAAGTTTGAATTATTATTTTTTTTTTTAGATGAAGAAGTCCTAACAATTCAGGAATGATATCTCAGCAAAGAAATCCATGGTTTTTAAACACAGTAATCACTAAGCAGTGGGCAGAAGTTAGAAATAATTACCACAAAAGAAAAATAGCAAAAAAGAATAAGTACAATAAATTTAGGAAATATTGGGTATATTTTCTTTCTTTATTTTTTGTGTTTTACATTATTCAGGGTTGTATTTTTATTTTCCTTGATTTTTCTGCCTGAATTATATATCGTGTGCTCTCTGGCCTCTCAGGTCACTTTATGAATGAACAATCACTAGTTTTATTTAGTAAAAACTATCTACTTTAATAAAAATACCTACATTTTAATTAAAACTAGTTTTTCAAAAGACTTATACCATACACACATAGACTAACCCTTGTTATGCTTTTAAGTATATTTTCAATTACATTCTCACATCCCATTCCCAACAAGGAAGTGTCTTACTTGACTGGTATACTTGTTAAAGTGGCTTTAGCACCCTCCATTGCTTCTACTGAGTGTTCAAATTCTCATCTTCTATTACTCACCTTTTTTTGTGGATCTTTTTAGAGATTACCACATGCTTTCAAATATTTACTGAGGCTTTTCACTGGGTTTTAGCAGTATTCGTGATAACTTCTTTTATTGCTTGCTTATGATGTAATGTCTGACATCAGGAAATCTACTCCCACAGATTTTAATTGCTGGGTTAATGGTGCCCTGCTGATGTTTCTTTCAGGGAGACCAAAGACAACCCAAGGAACCTTCTGTGGTCCTGTTTCATGTAACTATGACACACAGATGTTTCCTGGAATGGGAGATGCCTTCAAGTCAGTCTAGCTGCTTGGCCTTTCCTTTAGTGGATGCCCTTGGCAGTTACTCTCATTGATCTTTGACTTGAATGTTGTCAGATTTAGACGGTGGAGTTATCATAAATAAGTTTCCAGTAATGTGACTGATAGAAGCACACTTAGAAAATGTGATCTTAGTTGAAATGGGAAGAAGATTCAGAAATATGAAAAGTCACAGTCTGAAAAGATCTAAGAGTCTTTATGAATTAATATAGTCCTATCTGAAATGCGTATTTTTAGCCTATCTGGTAAAAAGGACACAATATGTAATCTTGTAATTCTTGATTTTGAGAGTCTTTTCTAGAGAAATTACAATGTGAGAGAAGATATGAGACAATGTAACCAGATATAACAAAATATATTTATAATTTTTACATTCACTTAAAAATTTTTTAAAGATAGCTTCCTTCTTTAAGATGTTGTCTAGAACCAATCATAGACACTTGATTTTAGACTTTTCGTTTGTAATTGTTTGATTAATCTTTTTTTTTTTTTTAATGCGTAGAATGGCTTTCTTTACCCATGGAAACAGAACAGAAGCTTCTAACCTCTGAATGGGATGAGATGGTTTTACTTGAAGGTTTCTGAAAGCTGCTTGCTACAAAATCCTTTATTGATTCTGAAGATGCTTTAATCAATAGTGTAAACCCTTCATACCTAATTTAAGCACTCACCTTATAATTGCTTTCTACTTCTTTTTTTATTATTATTTCTTGTAGAATTTACCTCTAATGCATCCAATTTTACCTGTGGTTATAATTCTGGTTTCTGCATGCACATTCCTCAACAGTATAACTTTGGCCCAACCGCAGCTGTTACCCTGAATGAAAGAGGACATTTTGTGATTCAGGGATGCTTTAGGTATGATGACCAAGTTCTGGTGAGATATCTCAGCAGTAAAGAACAGTGATGACTCATGCAGAGGACCTGGGTTTGCTTTTTAGTACTCACATGGAAGCTGGCTTAGATGTGAACTGCTATAAGTTCACTCCTAAGAAATCCAATTCCCTCTTCTGGGCTCCTCAGGCACCATGCCTACACAGACATACATACAGGCAAAACATCCACAGACTTAAAACAAAAGCATATATGTGATAATCAAGGGCTTGCCTATCCATCTTGCCATGGTTACTAAACCATGACAAAGAAAGAAGAGAAAAGAAAATATAGAAATTCCAAATTTTTATAAAATGACTTGTTTTGAAAGGTTTTTAAAAGATTTTTTTTTTAAGTTTAGGATTTGGCTTTTTGATATGAATATACATGTAAAATTCCAAGAATAAGAACTTGATTGAAATAATATAGAAAAAATCTTTAATGAGTTTTTCCGAATCTTGTGAGCAAAACAAGCCTATGCCTTCTTCTGCCTCATCTTCTTCATTTATATCAAGTTCAGAGACTGTTGCAAGGATGACAGCTATACTTGAAAGGGGCACACAGTGGCACGACTGTGGGTTTGGGGTGAGGTCAGACTGTTGCAGCTGTCATAAAATGTAATGACTATTGTCCACATTATAAGTAGAAATACGTCTTCAAAGGATTGTGAATAATGGTGTGGCATGGCAAACTATCTGGCTGGTTCAGATAAAGAAGACATTTGTAATAGTGAAAGATGGAAAATCAACAAGCTAGTAAGTAGCCTTCTAACATGATCTTCCTCAATTACCACAGTAGTCACAGATGTGATGATGGTAGATTGTTCTCACCCATTCTTACAACTAAACTGGAAGTTAATGCCAGACTGTTTGTTAAGTCAAACGCATTTAGAGATGCCTGTGGTCGTTTGTGTTGTGTTTTGTCTGGTAACAATGGTCTAATGATAATCTATATATGAATCAAAGATTTCAATGCTAATTTTGAATATTTTTCTTTCACTCATCCCTTCATGGCATCTTACATCATTCAAATGTCATGATCCTCAGACATTGGGCAAAAGAAAATATTGGGAGTTAAAGAATTTGGGAGCTTAGAGTATAATAGCTTTTGGCATTTTACTTAAATGCTGATTAGTTTCACAATGAGGTTTTGCTTCTAAGAAATGTTTACAGTTGTTTTTTTTTTAAGTTAGGGTTATGGTCAAGCTTAAAACTTAGATGTTCATTCCCCATTCAGAAAGGCAAAGAGGATGGACATCAGAAGAGGGAGAAAACAGGGAACAGGACAGGAGCCTACCACAAGGGCCTCTGAAAGGCTCTAACCTGCAGACTATCAATGCAGGTGCTGAAACTTATAGCCAAACTTTGGGCAAAGTGCAGGAAATCTTATGAAAGAAGGGGGAGATAGTAAGACCTGGAGAGGACAGGAGCTCCACAAGGAGAGCAACAGAACCAAAAAATCTGGGCACAGGGGTCTTTTCCAAGACTGATATTCAGGGCCATGAATGGAGATAATCTAGAACCCCTACACAGATGTAGCCCATGGCAGTTCAGTGTCCAAGTGGTTTCCCTAGTAATGAGAACAGGGGTTGTCTCTGACATGAACTGATTGGTCTGCTCTTTGATTACCTCCCTCTGAGGGGGGAACAGCATTACCAGGCCACAGAGGAAGACAATGCAGCCACTCCTGATGAGACCTGATAGACTAAGATCAGAAGGAAGGGGAGGAGGACCTTCTTCATCACTGGACTTGGGGAGGGACATGGGTGGAGTAGGAGGAGGGAGAATGGGATTGGGAGGGGAGGAGTGAGGGAGCTATAGGGGGATAAAAATGAATTAAATGGGGAGAAGGATGAATGAGGGAGGTAAGACAGGGAGTATGGGGAGGAACAACTAACACTAAGGGCCATTTGAGGGGTCATATGAACACCTTCCTGTAGAAGCCTCCTAAATTATATATTCATATGAAAGGAATATAAATGGAGCAATCATAAAATGGTGATGACAATGATGCAACCAGACATCTTTGTCATTGAATGAAAACTCCAGTGCCAGCAATGGCTACATCTAGTTGATTGTTGGCCAAGGGGCCACATGGGAACCCCAAAACATCTCGGGCTATTGTCAAGACTCTTGGTTGCTCTCTACAAACTGATGGTAAGGTCCTATTGCTGGAGACAATTACAGTCTCATTGACAATGGAGAAGTAAAGCTGGTGTGTGATAAGAGCTTTCACCCCTTCTATCTAGTGTTCATTTCTACTGGAAGGTATGCTTCACACTACTAGAGGAGAAAGGTAAACACAAACCCAGCTACAAACTCTAGGAGGTATGTCTGTGACCTGTCTCAAGGTAACTAGTGAAATAGTGACACAAAGGTCATAGGACTAACCAGTCACCCACTGCACCAGATGGGACCCATGCTGGAGACTGCTTGTATGGTCATGAATCTTACACTGGCTAGATCATGGGCCCAGAGGAAATATAAATATGACTGCTCTGTTAAAAAAAATGACTACTAACAACATTCTACTGAACTCATAAATGATTGCTTTGCTCAGTTATCATCACAGAAGCTTTTTATTGAAGTAGATGAAAACCACATGAATACTCACAAATGGACAGTGTGCAAAGAGTAAGATATTTTTGGACACTCAGTCCTAAATGGGATGTCTTCAAGATTCAAGGAACAATGTTGAAGAGGAGGCAGAATGATTGCAAGAGTCAGAGGTGATGGATGACACCAAGGAAACACCTTGTTCTATACACAACAGGACTCACATACTAACATTTGATCTCACAGAGACTGTGGCAATGTACACAGAACAAGCACAGGTTTAAGCCTTATGGAGTACTAGCACTCAGAAGGGAAAGTGGACACTAGCTCCCAATCTAACCAAGAAGCTATCTATAATTTATACCCATTCACGAAGAAAAAAAATAGTTTCCCTCCACCCCCAATGGCTTCTCATTAGATATATTAACCACTCTTAAGTAAAGGCACTGTGCCCAGCAGTGCATGGCAAACACAAAATGAATCCAATGGTATTTCTGAAGACTTTTTGTCTCGTATTGCTTTGTTTGGGTTTTTTTTTATTTTATTTATTTATTTATTTATTTATTTATTTATTTATTTATTGTCTTATGGGTATTTTCCTCTAATATTATTGTGTCTGACTTTGGGGTTTTGTTTATCTGGAAATTTGTTTCGTCTACCTCTCCTTCCTCCTTCCTTCCCTCCTACCTTTCCTTTCTTTTTTCTTTTCTAATCCCCCCTTTTTTTGTTTGCTTTCTAAAATAAAGAAAAATTAGGACCATGGATTTAAGTTGGTATGGAGGAGGTGAAAGATCTACAAGAACTTGGAGAAAACTGTGATCAGAACATATTGTTTAGGGGTTTTTTGTTGTTGTTGTTTTAATAAAATAAAGAATAGCATGATGAGCTGGAACAGACAATGGCTGTGACTTTGAATCCTGAAGCCCATGGTAGTTGATATTTCAGTGGGAAGGGAAGGTTTAGAGAACCTCATGTTGAATGACCCACTTACAGCATTATGAAATCTCAGGATCTTCTGGCTCTCAGCACTCAGAGCTGGTAGAAAAGGAATTCGAAAGATCCAGGCTTTGCCTTTAGACTCAGAATCACTGAAATCTTAATCTTCCAAGAATAAAGAGATTTAGATTCTAGGGTTTAAAGGGATGAGGGTGTGTGTGAAGTATTAGCTGTTAGTTGGCAAGGCACTGATTTTTGATGAGTGAAAACCAAAATTGTTTCAAATTATATGTCACAGACCTCAATTGCCCCGCAGAACTGTTTTCCAGCTGGGCGGGTGTCTTCTTCCTTGATTCCTGTTTACACTTCCAATTCAGCTAGGGAAAATAAAATGGATCCTCTTCAACAACCCTCTGCTCCTCAGGTCCCGGGAACTCAGTGGTTTGTTCACAGTACACTAGCACAAAACCAACTAGTTTTTCTGCTGGAAAACTCAAAAGCAGGCCTCCATCACAATTCTGTTCTACCTCGGCACCCACGGGCATTTTGAAGGAGCATAGATTTTACAACGGCAGCTTGAATGCAGCTGTGTCTTTTCCAATCTAGGTCCAAGAGACAAAATTCAACATGAGATTTTTAGACATTCCAAGGCCCATCTGCCATGTAACCCACTTATCTTTGTGGCTGCAAGTTCTCTATTGATCCAAAATGGTAAGGGGTGGGGGTGGGGGGGAGGCAACAAAGGGGAAAATGCAGGGGGAGAGAGAAGCCATAAATCCATTCTTTTGTTGTTCATCCAGCAGCATCTGCGAGCAATTGTCACAATTACTAGTCAAACTGTATTTGACTTTTTGCCAACATGAATTTTCCAAAAACCCAATGTAAACAAACTCTGCAAGTACTTCCTCATTTGCCAAGCCAGTAATTATTTACTTTGTTTGGGCCTAGCATTAATGTCAGTTGAGCTTTACAGCCTGTAATGTGTTTGTTAATGAAACTGTGAGGTCTAAAGCTACATATTAACCTTGCCACCCTTCAATTTTGAGCTCAATAAAGTTGCACCATGGTTTTGTAAACTAGTGTTGGGGGACAGGCAAATGATTAATTATATTTTTTCCCTTTTCTTTTATCCAAGCAAATTGTTAATCTTTAAAACCTGCCTTGAATTTTAAAGTTAACAAATTAAAATCCAGCCTCTGAAAGATATGATATCATGTAGACAAGTGGCCCTGACTGTTTGAAAGCTGTGTTTGGAAGTTGCCAGTGGTGAGGCTTGCTTTGCTATCTGGTAACCTTGAAGGCTCTGTGCGCTTCTGGATGGCTTGGCAAACACCTTAAGGAATCGGGAAGTCTCTGTTGAGTCAAAAAGTTATAGGATGCATGGTTGGAATCTAGAATTCACTGTATTGAAACGATAGCAATGTCATGCAACTTAAGAATATTTGAGTAGTTCATCTAGAAGAGACCATTCCTGTTCAGGGTAAGAAAGCCAAGAAGGTGGAAGAACACTGACAAACAAAGAATACAATATTTTCCTCTTAGGACAATGCAAATTTCTGCAGTCTCTGGTCCATGAAATATGTACTGTGCACTGATATGACCAGGTAAATGCCCAGTTCTCATAGAACGTAGGTGCTGATAGAGAACAGGAATGGCAGAGAATAATCAAGGGACAAACAGACAAGTGACTTTCAGATTAGAGTGAATGAATCTGAGACAGAAGAGTGAGACATGTGGACATAGGTGAAGCCATGTTTGTTTGGGTGATCAAAGAAGACCTCTTTTGAGAGGTAGATACATGAGCTGAGACCTGACTAGTGGGCAGAGTGCCTATTAGAGTCCCTGGCCCATGTTTTCTAAGGGAGAGGGAACAGCTCTTTGCTGTTCATCAAGAGGAAGAAAGCCTACGCTGGGATTCCCAGTGAGCAAGGGCAAGGGGGTACAATGAATGGGGATGTTTGAAATGGCCAAGTAGGGGACTATGGACTGTTATATTCTCCAAAGCATGTTTGGGTATAAAAGAAAGAACAGTGTGGGCTTTGGAGTCACACCTTCTAGGAAGAGGGATTCCTCTGAGCTTTAATGAACTATTTTGAGGTCTTGATTTGTTAAGGCTAGGAAGGAGAAAATAGTTGAAGAAAGGTGAGAATTTCCTGGACAAATATCACTTTTGCTACATGTCTTCTTGGCCAATGGCTTTCTTTCTTTCTTTCTTTTTTTTTTTTTTTTTACTTTGGGGGAGAATTTGTAGGCTTAAACATCTTGGAAACCCTCTTGAAATCTGGTTGACATAAAATGAAGTTCTGGGCTGTGGAGCTGTGACTGGCTGACTTGGCTTGGAAACTGACCTCTGCAGGCAAGGGCTACTTTACGTGCTACAGAACTATAGGGGTAAAGAGGTAGGTGATTATTTCCTCCTTCACCGCCAGTGAAGGTGTGAGTAATTATAACCCTGCCCCCAAAGGGATCATTTTGTTTAACATCAGAAACTAATGGTTGTGTTTGATTATGTAGCTCTAAGCTCAGAATAGTTGTTTTATGCAAAATCAATATGAATTATGGAGAGAATCTAGCCCTTTAGTTACACAGTGTAAGGATTTTATAGTTAGCTACTGTAAGGAAGGAAACTACAGAAGGCAATTTCAAGAAATCTTTCAGGAATTCTTTTTCTGGGGAAACGCTTTACACTTAACCATAGGAGTTGATGAAAAAAATGCACACATTGGACATTCTCAAAATAAATGGTGAGAAGGGAAATGTAAAGAATCTTATGAAAAATGTCAATTCCTTATGAAAAATTGTATTTTAACTGTCTTGTGTGCCTGGAGTCCTTATATTTGCATCTTGTGGATCTTATTTAACATATTTATTTTGAGGTAATCTTAGCTTATGAGCTAAAATTTTCAACTTGTCATATCAAAAATATTTTTTAAAACAACAATTCTCCAACCCTGATATACATGAATCATGAGCAAGATTCTCAATGAGTGAATAATTAGATTGGGCTCTGAGCTTAAAGATGAAGGGGATGAACACGTGCCCCACACAAATTTCAGTCTTATGTGTGGATGTTTTATGCCTGGAGCGCAGGCAGTATTTATTTACAGTGATTTGTGTTATCTGCAGGGACATTTGATTTAGGCTGGCATCCTGAATTCAAGCCAGAATGTCTGTGTGTAAGGGCGTGTTCTCACTTTGGCCCAATGAGGTGCCTTCTGAAGGCCTTCCTAGTGAAGAGGAGGTTGGTCTTGATGTAAGCATGCAGTCCATAGAGGGAGGATGGTAACAGGAGACAATGACATAAGTGATGTGATGGGGGGGAGGGGGACGAGCAACAGATGTGGTCTTCATGGGACCAGAAAGGACTCTTTATCTTTCAGCCACCTTTGTAGAGAGATAAAACCTAAGACATGTAAACTCCCTGTATTTAGGAGTAAACAAAAGCAAGCTTCCCCATGGCCTTTGTTTCTTAAGCAAACTTCGAAAATCCTTAGCAATAGCTGAATTGTTTTCGGAGTCAATCTTTGGAATAATAATCACTGGACCATGTACAAAGCGGTCTGGGGTTTGGACAGCTGCTGCATAGAAGAGTAACATGGGCTTCTATGTTATTAAGATTGTGAGCTATACATTTTCATGCATAAAATTTAGCTATGTTACCCAGAGGCATGAGCAAGGCTCAAGGAACACATGTCCATTTTCTTTTCCTGTTCTTTCCTCTAAATCTTTAATCGTTGTTTGTAGAAAGCTCTCTTCTACGTCTATGATGACAATAAAGGTTGAAACTAAATCCAGCAGATTTTTGAAGCTGAATGATAAATGAAGTTGAGCTCTTGTGAAAATTTACTTCATGTTAACGACTGAATTTAAAAAAAAATATTTTAATTTGAAATGCTTCCCATCTTTGGAAAGCTCAAAATACAAAAAAAAAAAAGAAACTATGTAAGAAAGAAAAGCCACACTTAATGTTGAAATGCAGTTAACAAAAAGTGTGCTTGGTTTTACAATGCCCTGTCAAAACTAGTGTGTCTATTATGAGAGAAGCAGCATTGATAAAAATTAAAATTGACAAGCTGGGGAGATGTTTCCACTGGTGCTGAGACAGCATTGTATCCCACTCACAGGACCTGAGCTTTCTGGGGCTGGAGAGATGCCTCAGAACTTAAGAGCACCTGCTGCTCTCCTAGAGGACCCAGGTTTGAGCGGCTAACAACCATTTGCATTTTCAGTTCTAGGGGATCTGATGACCTCTTTTAGCCTCTGTGGGAACCTGAAATTCATGTGGTGCACAGACATACAAGCAGGAGAAACGCCATACACATAAAATAAAATGATTTTTAAAGTGTGTAGCATGGAAGCATCATAGCATTTGTCTGTAATGCTAATGCTAGGGACTCAGAGAGTAGATTTCCTGGGGCCAACTGGTTTAGCTGAATTGGTGAGTTCCAGGTTCAGTGAGAGACACTGGCTCATAGTAGAAAGCAGAGGCACTACAGTAAGGCACACATTGACCTCTGGCATTTATATTCATGAACATATTTACCTATGTGCACACACACACACACACACACACACACGCGCGCGCGCACACACACAAAACCTGTTCATATATAAATGCATAAACACACACACACACACACACATAAACATATCAGACCAGGCTATGCATGTGGGGACTTCTTCTTTTCCTGCTCATGTTTACATGTGCACACACATACTTGCATACATACTCTATGTGCCAAATGATTAGCTTGTTGTTTATCCTCTGGTCAAATTGTGAAAATCAAGCCAAAATCAGCCCAGAGAATAATATATATTTCTGCTGAATATGAAGTAGTACAGACAAAAAAAAAATGAAATTTTAATGCTTTTGGGGCAAACTATAATGAACTTTGTGTGTTACAAAAAACCTTAAGTTTATGCATTCTTAACTGTTTCTCAAATAACCTTAAATTATGTATGCTAGCAATCCACAGTGTTTCACTTATTCCTAAAAATTCCAATTCTCTAACATCCAAGGGGAGTAAAAAGAGCAATGCCACAAAGGAAACAAGTGCCCACACAGATAAGTGGTACTTTTCATAGTCTTTTTCCTTAAAGCTTCTGAGTTACAAACAAACAAACAAACAAACAAACAACAAAAAAACAGACAAAAGCCTTGTTGTTTTCAGTACCAGTGATTCAATATTTCTGACATTTTTTTATTTATTGTGTGATAAATTAACTTATTCTGAAATGTATAAGAAATGCCAGCTGAGAACAACCAGATGAGTTCAAGTTTTAGCTTCCATGCAGCCTGTGCTTACATATGTGCACACACTGACTCCTCCATATATATTTTTTATAGGGCGACGGGTTTAAAAACCAGTACATTGTGGGAATGGGACTCCTTTCTCTGCTCTTGGGGCCCCTTTCCTCCTGCTGGTTTTCTTTTTCCAGCCTTGATATGAGGGTTTGTGCCTAGTCCTATTGTACCTTGCTATGCCGTGTTCAATGGATATCCCTGGGAGGCCTGCTCTTTTCTGAAAGGAATTGGAGGAGTGGATGGAGGGGGGAGGGTAGATAAGGGAGCACTAGGAAGAGTGGAGGGAGGGGAAGCTGCAGACAGGAATCATTGAAATCAAAACAAAAGAAAGAAAGAAACAAACAAAGCCAGTACACTAGATCCAGTCTGTAAGATTCATAACCTTGCTATGACATCTCCTATGGTGCACCGTAGCTTTATTTTTACCATCAGAGTGGGTTCTGTCTTATTCTCTGTTGCACCAGGATCTAACTTTACTGAAACAGAGGAAAGCCTTGAAGTAAAAGGAAGACTTTGGCATTAGTCACGAAGGCAGTAGCAGCGTGGCATCGCTAACATATCGTTGTATATTGTTGAAATGCAAGCAAACAGTTTCCAAGGAGATTCATTCTGAACAATAGAATCTACTGACCAGACAGAATTCAAGTACGAGATGGCATTATTGAGCTCTTAATTTGGATTAATGTCTTTGTGTCAGATGCTTTTTATGTAGCCTGTCATTCTATACTCCTAATCACAGGGAGACATGCACAGCAAAATGCTGAAACAGAGGAACACAAACTCTGTGGGGATAAGGACTTTTTAGTGCCTTAGTCTGCTCCTTCTTTGTGTCTTTGGTACCTAGAACGATGCCTGACACCAGAGAAGAATTTACCAAGAATGAAAGGCCATACTGCAAGTTTCAGGGGAATTAGAAATGAGTAAGCAAGGTCTTTATCTGTGTTAGTCAGTTCTTCATTAGTGTGAGAAAAACCTGAAGGCTGGCAAACTGAAACGAGTAACAACACGTGTATTTGGTTCTTTGTATCAGAGGCCACAAGTATCAAACATCTTGCATAGGCTCAGTTGAGCACCCTCTGATTCTTGACTTGCTGACAGCAATGATGGGGAGATGTGTAGGTTGGTGGGTGGAAGTTACATGATTGAATTTTAAGCCCGAGAGAGACTGGCTTCACACATGACCTTCTGGGGGTCTGATTTTCCTTGAAGGGAGGACATTCCTGGGCTGTACCTGTTACTGCATTGAAAACAAAGCTAACACCCACATCAATGGTAAACAACCATCCAAAGAACAGCTCTGTTCTCAAGGCCTGCAAAGAGATCATCCTAGAGACATCTAGGTTAAGCAGAAGCTGCATCCGATTATTTGAGAATTAAGCCAGCCTTCAGAGAACCAAGGAGGAACAGAAGTCATCGAGAAGACAAAAGGTTTTATGTATTCTCCTAAGAAGTTTGGAAACAGAATCCAACCACCAAGCAAGCAAGCAAGCAAGCAAACAAGCAAGCAAGCAAACAACCAACAACAACAAAACAAACCAACCAATCAAACAACCAAACAAACAGAAAAAAAATGAATGAAAACAAAGAAGGGTGATGTATGACTGACCTGGTGACAATTAGAGCTGAATGAAGATTTTTCTTTCTACCTTTCTTCTTTTCCTTTTTTTTAAAAATATTTATTTAATGTATATTAGTGCTGCATCTTCATATATACCAGAAGAAAGCATCAGACCCCACTACAGGTGCTTGTGACCCACCACCATGTGGTTGCTAGGAATTGAACTCAAGACCTCTGGAAAAGTAGTCACTGCTCTTTAATGCTGAGCCATCTCTCTGGCCTTTTTTTTTTAACCTTTCTTTTCAATAAGAAAATCAAGTCCATTATAAACTGATAAACTGAGAGGAGAGAAGTGACAAACAGAATACGTTAAAATATAGTTAGGGCAGAAGTTGTGTTCAAGGAAGGAAAGGAGATGAAAAGATCTATGATGTGCAATCTGTTAGTCTTTCTGAAAATAAATTGAGTCCCAATTTATGTACTCCATAAGCCATCCTGTGGAAGACTTTGCTTACAGACTAATCCACCACCCATTAAGCTTAAAATTTTGTTACTGTTTCACTCACCCAAAGAGTAAATATATTGATCATCTCTTAGCATGAATTATAATTATTTTATAAAATGTACAAAGTTGAGACAATCCAAATGTTTTTGTATTTGAATTGAAATCTGGATGTATTCGTCCATTGTCCTTCCACCAAGATTATATGATCACATCGAAACAGTGTCTCCTGCCACTTTCTTACCTCTTGAAAGTTGTACTTTTCTTCGTAAAGCAAATTTCAGATCACGTAGTGCTTGTTGCCCTCTTTCCTTGCCATGATGAGGTTGTGTATGAATGCCCTGGCTGATGCTCTCAAGATATCAACAACCCAGAAGAGAGGCAAACGCCTGTCCCCAGTGAGCTGTCCTCCACAGTCATTATCCCATTTTTGACTGAGATGATAAGGCTGAGCTGTGGTCAAATTTGAAATCATTAGTAATCACTGAACTGGGGACAATGTTAACCTCATACGCAGGTAAACAATAGTGCAGTGATGGTGCCAGATCTGATGTGCAGCTTAAGAACAGTTGCTCTCATCTCATCAGTGTGGGTCCACTGTGTTGACAACCTCAGTGAGTGCTGAGGACTGTGAAGAAGCAAAATGAAAACACAAAAGATTTTTTTTTTAATTATGTAAGTGTAAATACAGATAAAGTGCCTCCATGGACAAAATAATCTTGAAAAAAAAACCACAACAACAACAACCCTATTATACAATCTGCTCTTAAAAACTCATTGATTGATTGATTATTGAGTGAGTGAGTGAGTGAGAGGGCATGTGAGTGGCAAGTAGGTATATGGAAGCAGAGGACAACCATTGCTTCTCTCTTTCCAATACCTCATTCCCAGGGATCACACTCAGGCCATCAGGCTGAGTGGCAAGTGTCTTTACAGGGTCACTCATCTTGCTGTCCCCGAAAATGTACTTTTTATAATCATTCCTTTGTGCATATGCACATGGGACCTAGCGCTTGACATCACTCTCAACCTTGTGCTTTGAGATAGGGTCTCCTCGTTACCCAACAGCTCACCTAGAACTTACCCGTTGGGCTAGGATGGTCAGCCAAGAGTCAACAGGTGTCCTCCTGCATCATCCCACCGGGCTACAGCAGGGATTACAGAGGTGTGAGACAACAGCCAGGTCTTTCAGAGCACACACTTCATGCTCGGGTAGCAAGTACATTATTGGCTATACCATTCCCCTCAGGGTAAATTCACCTGTATGCTGTACGGCTTGAGAATGAATTTCGGTTTACTTTTAAACTTACCAGTTACCAATATGCCTCCTTTTAAAAGTGAACTATTTTCTCCACTTTTTATTAGATTCTGCCCTTGTGAATGGCTCTGGGTCTAAATATTACCTTTCTTAGGGGTTGTGTTTACTGCTCCTTAAAACAATGCTTCATAGGTTGTTTTACTGCAGACTTACTGTATCATATGGACAAGATTTCTCATGTACGATTTCAGGAAGCTTGGAGACTTTTAACAAATTCATTGCCTTGACTGGCTCAAAGTTGTCTTTTTGAAATTAAATTTTATTTATGTATTTATTTATTATAATTTATTCACTTCATATTCCTGCTGCAGCCCCTTCTCTCATCTCCTCCTAGTCCTACTCACCCTCCTCCTTCTTTCCCTATACCCTATCCCTAGTCCCCTGATTGGGGAGGACCTTTTCCCCTTCTGACCCGAGCCTATCAGGTCTCATCCATGCTGGCTGCATCATCTTCCTCTGTGGCCTAGCAAGGCTGTAACCCATCCCCAAGAGAAGGTGATTAAAGAGCCTGTCACTGAGTTCACTTCAGAGACAGCCCCTGTACCCCTTATTAGGGGACCCACTTGGAAACTGAGAAGCCAATAGGCTTCTTTTGAAAAGGGATTCTAGGTCCTCTCCATGCATGGCCCTTGGTTGGAGTATCAGTCTTTGCAGGCCCCCTGGGGCTGTATTTTGACTCTGTTCTTGTGGAGTTCCTCTCCCCTCCAGGTCCTTCTAACTCCCTCTTCTTCCATAGTGTTAATATTCACATCAACGCAGCGGAATACCATTTCCTAATGAAAAGGAACAAGTTACTGACACACGCACACATGATCCTTCAGGTGGTGGTTCT
Organism: Meriones unguiculatus; assembly: GCF_030254825.1. Lineage (NCBI taxonomy): Eukaryota > Metazoa > Chordata > Mammalia > Rodentia > Muridae > Meriones > Meriones unguiculatus. Next base: position 26,341,896 of record NC_083365.1, read on the forward strand.
CAACCTTCCTAAGGCTATGTGACCCCTTAATACAGCTTCTCATGTTGTGGTAACCTCCAACCATGGCATTCTTCCATTGCTACTTCACGACTGTAATTTTGCTACTGTCAGGAAATGTAAGGTAACTATCTGTGTTTTCCAATGGTCATAGGCAACCTCTGTAAGGGTTGTTTGAAGGCCCAAAGGAGTCGCAACACACAGGTCGAGAACCACTGCTGCAGAGAATTCTGAATATGAAAAAGTTGGGTGCAAGCATATGATATGATGATGCCTAGTTATGCTTTTATGGAAGTGAAAATTTATGGAGTCAGAAATGAAAAAGAAAGCTCGTTCTTATACATATATGGGTGTGGAGGAGGGGTGGAAATGAGAATTAATTGTGAGGATGAGGTATCATTATGGAGTATTGTGAAAATATTCCAGTGCTGATTTAAGATGATGGTTGTGCCACCTTGAGAGATACTAAACAGGCATTAAAACAAAAACATCCCTATGTTATGCTTGCAGTTGTGTTATTTATTAATTTCAGAATTAATATTTGGTAATGTCATAGTTTCTTTTCTTAAACATAGTATTTATTTCCCAGGAAATTTTTTATGTCCCTTTTCTATAAATCTAACCATTTTCCCATTAATGCCTTTGACTTTAAATTTTTATTGTTTAACTTTTGGGTAGTTGCTGTTGTGGATACATTTCCCCCATAAATTCGAGTAATTGATTATTGATGACGCAAACAGGAATGTGCTTGATTCTATATATTTTGTTTCAAACAACCCTGCTAATGAAATCATTATTAGTTCCCACCTGGAATGTGTCAAGAGGTGCGAGTTACGTTAGCAGTCTGACTGACCTCTGACCCAAAGACCTCAGGAATACAGGTTATGGGTATGCCACAGGTTGAATTATGCCATTGTGTGTTCACTTTCCAAAGCTGTTAAGTAGAGGTCACTGGATCCTGGGAGCTTATGGACATTTGTTTTGTCAGTTCTGTTAAAATTTAGAAATATTGACTATGAATATCGACCTTAACCCTTCAGATGACCAAACTGAAAATAGGATTCTAGAGTGGCGATTTCTATGATGGTATGTTTAGAAAACTAGCAGTCTAATGGACACAGCGATTAGCTTGTCACGGAATCAGAGAGTATGTCAAGAGACCAGAATCCGCTAAATTAACAAACTATTTGGTGAGCGTGGACTAGCTAGGCCTGAAGTCTCCTCCTACTGTGTTGCAGATTATTGGTGCGAGACAGATGTTTTGTGTAACATTTAACAAGTCTTTGCCAGGAAATGAAGATTTTGGTTGCCTCTGCTCAGCTGATGACATAGTTTGCATTTAGAGACACTTGTTTGCACAAATGGATACGCTGATCGTAGTACATGGGAGAGAACTTTTCCTCTAACAGAACCGTGGTAAACTTAACACAGGGAAGGAAGGGCGTGGAGTTAGCTTGGATATGTGAAGTAGTATGAGAATCAGTGTCAACATACACACGTTGGTAAAGCAGAGCCTATCTTTACTGGAGAAATTTTTTCCCAACAAATTCTTCTTTCAGAATTTCCATTATATCTAATGTACATTTAGAAAAAGAGTTCTGTGAATTAATTGGGTCTATCTTACTACTACATTTTGAGTCCAGTAAATTATGTGACCTTGTAGCACATGTGATTCTTCATCTTTCAAGGTTCCAAGCAATAAACAAGAACTCTGTAATATCTGGATGAAGACGGCATTTGTTAAAACAGTGTTGGAACATGCCAATCTGGTTTGTTTACAAATGTGGTAGCTTGGGCTGGTGAGGCAACTCCGTGAGAAAAACGTTTGCCTCACAAGGATGAGGACTGGGGTCAAGTTCTTAGCAGCTAGGTGAACGCCAGGAGGACATGGCAACTCGCTCCTAATCTCAGTGCCTGGAAGGTGGACGCAGGGAGCCTCAGAGGAATCTGGATATCTAGAGTAGCTGAGTCAGTTGCTTTGTGTTCAAGTGGGAGATCTTGCCTCATTACTAAGTGGAGGGAGACGCTCAGATGTCAACTTCTGGTAGACACAGACATATGCGTGCACTCACAGAGCACATCACACCATACATACACATACACATATGCACACATATCCACACACACGCCTAGTGACTTTCACCAACTTTGAATCGCTAGGTAGGATAACAAAAATAGATATCTTAGGAATCTACTGGATCTACCTAAATGCCTAAATACTATGGGATTTGTAGGGCAGTGAAAGTGCGCGGAGGCACAAAGCCCCCGAAACAATAGAACGAAAGCCAACTGGTATGTCTGGCGATGACACAGACAGCAAATCCGTATGTAGACGTGTCGGGTGTTCTTAAGAGCTTGAAAACCCAAAATTAAAGTAGGCTTGGAAGTGGTGGCCATGGCAGCTTGTCTTGGCAGGTAAAGGTGCTTACCATGCAATCATAGAAAGCTGTTTGATCTGCAGCTCAGATAATAGTGGAAAAGAGAACTGATTGCACAGGTTTACCCAATAACCTGTCATGTATACTGTGACGAGCATCACCCCACACACGTCCTGAATGCACAAGTACATGCCAGAGGGATAATAATGTTTTTGTTTGTTTGTTTGTTTTGTTTTGTTTTTTTTAAATCCATGTATCAACTCTTTTCTTTTCTGGCCCCCTTCTTTTTTTTTTTCTGGCAAACTTTTATTAGTGAAACTCAAATTTTTTTTTATTTTTTTTTATACTAGATTTTTTTTTTCAATGCAGTTTATTCAGGTGTGTGTGTGTGTGTGTGTGTGTGTGTGTGTTCTAAAATCAAAAAAAAAAAAAAAGAAAATTCTCACCTACTGTTACTGGTAAGGATCTTGGTGACCACATAGATAAAAGGTAGCCTTCGAGAGGAGTGTGAAGAAGGGGGCCAGACCCAAGATCCTTACCAGTAACAGTAGGTGAGAATTTTCTTTTCTTTTTTGATTTTAGATCACACACACACACACACACACACAGAGAACAATGAAGAGTAGAAGTAAACATGAAAAAGGGCTGAATACTTCTTTAGTAGCTGAGAATCTTGGCATTACTAGGACTCCCTTGCTTTGGCCCTTCCTCATGTGACCAGTTCACTGTCTTTGCAGTTGAGATTCTAACCCTTAGGCACTTCTCTCTATTATTGACTTCTGATTGGCTGATATTCTCACTTAGAATGGTGTGTACTCTGAAAGTAGCAAATGCACATCAAGTGCCTGGCACTCTGAAACTGGTTTCTGCTGCTTTTCTTTCTTTCTCTCTTTTTAATAAAATTTATTTATTTATTTCACATCTCTATTGGAGCTTCCCCTCCCTCCTCTCCTCCAAGTCTTTCCTTCTCCCCTTCTAGTTCCACATACCCTCCTTTCTTTCTCTTCAGAGCTGGGGAGACATCCCATGGATATCAACCCACCTTGGCATATCAAGTTGTAATAGGACTGGGCACATCTTCTTCTATTGTGGCTAGACAAGGATGTCCAGTTGGAGGAAAGGAATCCAAAGGCAGGCAACAGAGTCAGAGTCAGCCCCTCCTCCTGCTGTCTCTGACTTTCATGAGGATCAAACTGTACATCTGTTACATATGTGTAGGAGGCTTAGGTCCATCCCATGCATGCTCTCTGGTTGGTAGTTCAGGCTCTGTGACCCTCTATGGACCCAGGTTAGTTGATTCTGTAGTTTTTTTTTTTTTTTTTTTTTGGTTTTTTTTTTTTGTGTGTGTGTTTGTTTGTTTTTGTATTGTTCTTGTCTTCTCTGGCTTCTTCAGTCCTTATTCCCCCTCTTCCAAAAGGTTCCCTGAGCTCTGACTAATGTTTGTTTATGAGTCTCTGCCTCTGTTTCCATCAGCTGCTGGATGAAGCTCCTCAGAGGATAGGTATGCTAGGCTCTTGTCTGAAAGTATAGCAGAATATCATTAATAGTGTCAGGGGTTGGCTTTCTCTCATGAGATGGGTCCCCAGTTGGGCCAGTCATTGCATGGCCATCCCCTTAATTTCTGCTCCCTATTTATCCTTGCACCTTTTATAGGCAGGACAAATGGGTCAAAGGCTTTGCGGCTCAGTTGGTACTTCCACCCCTCCCCTGGAAGTCTTGCCTGGTTACGGGAGGTGACCTTTTCATGTTCCATATTCTTTCTTGCTAGAGAACTTGCATGAGATGCAAATGTTCTTGTTTAGGTCTACCTGAGAGTTCTTTCTCTAATCTATTGACCCCAGGTATTTACTTTTAGTCTAGTCACTAGGAATGCACAATGAATTTGGGTTTGCTGGAGGAAATTGCTGGTTGGTAGAAACGCATACCCACTGTTGGTAGGAACATTCTGTAACACTTTGGAAACTTGATAACTGCTTAGTTATACTGCCCACCACAATCACATCCACAGTCCTGAATTCAGGAGAGAAAGCTGGTCACAGGAATTCAGATACGTTCTAAAGATCAGAAGAACGTATTCATTTCATGCTGTACTTTGATCCAGGAGAAAGTACCAATTCTGTGTTCAAGGATATTTTGTTCGTAAACCTTTCTCAAGATAGATGACAATTGTCAATCAATACCTATGCAGTAACGCAAGAGATTGACTGAGAATTATTGCACAGTAATGAATTATCACTTGGTATAATGATGGACTGAAATGTTAATACTCTTCTTAGAAATCGATTTTCATGTTTTGATTGCTCAGTGCTTCTTTCTTCTCACGTTTAGTCAAGTTTTATAGCCAAGTTGCATTATCATCGTAGGCTCGATGAAGAGCACACTCTGGTATCATTTTCTAGAAAAATTTACAAAACATGGGTGCTGTTCCTCTTAAACTATACCATTAATGCCACTAAAACTTAGAGCTAGTCAGGAAATTTTTGGAAAATACGTTTTATTTGAAACAAATAACTCTTCAGATTTCCTTCTGCAGTGGACGCTTGTCATCATGAGATAGAAATTCATCATTTTTGAAGTGACACATCTCGTTTTGCCCAATCTTTGTAGATATTCTATTTTCTGATACAGACACTATGACAGCTTGCATATGTATGTGTTTATAGTGTGTATATTTATAATTTTAATGTCATTGTACACACCTTAATTTGCACAGACCACTTCAAGTACCCTGAAATTTGCTTATGTACCTATCTATATGTTTTCCCCCCTAATTTCAATTTGCTAATTTTGGCAAATCTATGCCTGCTAACTTGCCAAAATTATGAAATTATTAAATATACCAACAATGATGGCAGTATATTTAAAAATGTATTCCTCTACTCTTCATTCTGTGATTTTATTCCAAATTTTATGTTGCTTAATCTTACTCAGGAATATATACTTTGCTAAACATTTGGAGAGTCAGCTCAGGGAATGAGTGATCCTCTTTGCTTTGTATTTTTACTTCATCAAACTCTGATATCTTCGCCTTCTCCTTTACTCTTCTTTTTTAAGTTTATTGTTGCAATTTTTTTAATTTCTTGTAATGGTGTGTAAATAATTGATATTCATGCTTATTTTAAAATGTATAAACTCAATTAAGATTATAAATTTCATCTACAAATACCATAAGCAGCAGAGCATGGATTTTGGCATGCAATGTTTTCATTATCACTAAGTTGGAAATGGTATGTGTTTCATTTTCTCTCTATTTCATCCAACACACAAACATACACTGATTACACAGCTACTATTGTCCTTTCTAGCTTACTCTTGTTTCTAATAGAGGAACAAACTGCAGTATTTTATTTTGTGGTCACTGGGTACAAGATTCTAGTGATTCCGTTAGGTTAACGCTTTTGAACATAGGGTTAAGATTTTCTATACTGATATTAGATGTTTTTCCCTGTTTCTCTTATCAGTTACCCAAAGAAAATGACCCTAATTTTTTTGTGTGTGTCCTCTTTTGCTTTGTTTCAGTCATTTTTACACTTCATAGTAGATGTAGGAGTTGTAGCTCTGTCCATCTTCCAAATGCATTGGAAGATGCATGAGGTAGATATTCCTTTTTGAAGTGATACATCTTGCTTTGTCTCAATCTTTGTAGATAGTCTATTTTTCAATACTGACACTATGGCAGCTTGCATATGTGTGTATATAATCTGTATATTTATAATTTTAATGTAATCATATGCAAGCCTTCATTTTCACAGACCACTTTAAGTGCCCTGAAATTTGCTCATGCATCTGTATGTTTTCGGATAAAATTTTTCTAATTTCAATCAGCCAGTGTCTTTTTACAATCTGACATTTTCATCATCTTATCTCTGGATATTATAGTATAGAATTTAGATGAGAGATGCTAGAGGTTATTTCAAATTTGAAAACAACCTGAAATTTATTATACTATGAAGAAATAAGTTATGGATATGAAAGAAAATAGTCCTAGTTATGTATATCACAACTGCACTTGGATTAAGATGAATTTATCTCTGCCTTTTCAATTTTCTATTGGATGAACTTCACATAATCTTCACAGCTTAAACTTCTCTTTTGTTCAAACATGTTGGAGGGATCATGAGATATTTCTCAGAGTTATTCCATGAACAACCTATAAGACAATAACTGTGAATTTTAAAACAGAATTCTTTATAGGACAAATTACAGGTGTGGCAATAAGCATGAAAAGATACTTATGTTTGTTCATTAGAGAGAAACAAATGTGTTCATTGTTTCACTCATATTCAATCTACCTGAGCATTACTGGCTGTCAGGTGTCACTAGAAATAAAGGAGTTAGAAAGAGCCTTGATCTGAAAACTAACCATGAGAAAAGTATTTGGTCCAAGTTACTTAAAATTAAGAGTCTCAAGCCATACTTGGAATTTGCATTCATGTGAACTAAAACTGTCAAAGACAACAGTCTATACTTAAAAAATAGTCTTTTAATAACAACAAAATAATATTTTAAACCAAAAAATATTTGGGATCAGGTATTAAAAACAAAACAAAACACCGTGGGCATTATGGCACATCCCTTAAATTCCACTGTTCAGAAAATAAGAGCAGTAAATCAGGAGTTCAATGTCGTCATCAGCTCCTTATTGAGTTTGAGCCTATACTGGGTTAGATAAAACCATGTCACCAAAGACCAAACAAGCACTCAACAAGCAAATGAAATACAATTGGATCTTCATTCCTTGTCATATACAAAGTAAAATGCCAAATAATTAGATATCCCAATGTGAGTAAGAAAACAACGCAAACTTGGAAAGTTTTATAAAAGAACAGACTGCATATTTTCCCCTATTAGACAATGTGAAGTCCAGAAGTGTAAGCAAGCATGCCTCATGGGAAGCAGTATTAACTTCTAATCCTTTCAAAGTTCACTCAACAATGACTATACATTCAAATATACGAGCCTGTGAGAGTCATTCTCACTCAAATCATCACAGAAAGCATATGCTGGGAAGTTTCCAAAGGCTGTTTGCTGAGCTGTGTTTTGGAGTGGAAGTGTGCCTAAGTCTGTACTCAGGCACAGGGAGCCTATCCTTCTGTCCCAGCCCTGATCAGTCAGGCTGTGTAACTACCTCCTTTGCAAAGTTCCCGGAGAGATGTCCCAGCCAGAGGTCCTTCTTGCACTCTTCATCTCCTGTCTTAAAGGGTGGGAAAGTATACTTGAGGAGTCAGTTCACCAATTTTTTGGTTTGTATCTCAAGTCCGTTTAAGCAGAATATATCATGCTTAAAGGAATGTCCCAAGTCCACGCACAAGTTAAAAGTAATTCTAAGGCCCGATGAGAAGACTCGGTGGGTAAGGTTGCTTGACTTCTGAGTTCAATCACAGAGACCCATGTGGTGGAAAGAAACAAGGGACTTCTGAAAGTTGTCATCTAACCTCCACGTGATCACTATGGCAAGTGTGTGTCCCAATTCAGCCACACACTAAATAACAATGAATAAAGTGTTACAAATAAAAAAAAATATAGCCTCTGCTTTTATTTTTGAGTTTGAGACACCTGACAATAATCCAGAATGCCTTCCCAGAGAAAGTCACACTGTACTGAGGATATTAGAAAAAAAAATACAACGTAGATATTATCTCTAAGCTGAGTTACAAATGATGACGAGATATTAGCCATGAGCTAATGGGAGTGAATGTACCACTGGATGTGGTACAGTGGTCCTAATATGTGCAGAGATCATAGTTCAATACTTAGCATCACACATAAATAATTTTAAAGCAAGATGTCATAATTCTCCTCGGATTGGCATCGTACATTACAACTCCACCGAATATCCTTCCTTTCCCTACAGAATCAAAACGTTTTTCTTCTTCCAGAAAGACAGACAAATGGTACATTTTCTTTCATGCAGGGTTATTCTTAGAGTCTAAAAACAAGCCCTTGTTCTTGTGTGCAGTTCCAGTTCATTTTCTTTACTATGTAATTTTCCATTGTGCAACTGCCCATAATTAATCAAGTTACTCCCCCATTAGTGATATTACAGTTTCTAGTGTTCATCTACTGCAAATGTCACTTAAGACGCAACTCATACAGAGCTAAACAGAGAATTCTCTATAGAATATCAAATGGCAGAGAAACACTTAAAGAAATGCTCAGCATCATTAGTCATAATGGAAATGCAAATCAAAACGACCCTGAGATTTCACTTCACACCCATCAGAATGGCTAAGATCAAAAACTTAAGGGATGATGCAGGCTGGAGAGGATGTGGAGAAAAGGGACCCCTCCTCCATTGCTGTTGGGAATGTAAACTTGTACAACTACTTTGGAAATCAAGCTGGTGCTTTCTCAGACAATTAGTAATAGCGCTTCCTCAAGATCCAGCTATACCAGTCCTAGGCATATATGCAAAAGATGCTCAAGTATACAACAAGGACATTTGCTCAGCCATGTTCTTAGAAGATTTATTCATAATAGCCAGAACCTGGAAACAACCCAGATGTCTCTCAACTGAAGAATGAATACAGAAATTGTGGAACATTTACACAATGGAATACTACTTAGCAATTAAAAACAAAAAAATCATGAAATTTCAGGCAAATGGTGGGAACTAGAAAAGATAATCCTGAGTGAGGTATCCCAGAAGCAGAAAGATACACATGGTATATACTCACTTATAAGTGGATACTATACCTATAAGATAGGATAAGCATACTAAAATCTGTACACCTAAAGAAGCTAAGCAAGAAGAAGGACCCTGGGTAAGATGATCAATCCTCCTCAGAAATGCAAACAGGATGGACATCAGAAGAGGGAGAAAACAGGGAACAGGACAGGAGCCTACCACAGAGGGCCTCTGAAAGACTCTACCCACCAGGGTATCAAAGGTGTTACTGAGACACATAGCCAAACTTTGGGCAGAGTGTGGAGTCCTTATGGAAGAAGAGTGAGATATAAAGAACTGGTGGAGACAGGAGCTCCACAAGGAGAACAACAGAGTCAAAATATCTGGGCCCAGGGGGGCCTGCAGAGACTAAGAACCATGCATGGAGAGGACCTAGACCCCCTGTTCAAAGGAAGCCTATTGGCTGCTCAGTTTCCAAGTGGGTTCTATATTAAGGGGTACATGGCTGTCTCTGAAATGAACTCAGTGGTTGGCTCTTTGAACACCTCCCCTTGGGGGGTGCAGCCTTGCCAGGCCACAGAGGAAAATGATGCACCTGGCCTTCATGAGACCTGATAGGCTAACGTCAGATAGAAGGGGAGGAGTCCTCCCCTACTATGGGAGTAGGGAAATAGCATAGGGGGAGAAGAGGGAGGGTGGGTGGGACTGGGAGGAGATGAAGGAGGGGGGCTGCAGAGGAGATAAAAAGTGTGAATAATCTGTAATAAATAAATATATAAATTAAATTAAATTTAAAAAAATGGATTGGGAGGTGTGACTTTGTCGCAATAGGTAAGTGCGCCGTAAGAATGGGCTTTGAGGTTTCATAAGACCATAGGAGACCTATTCTCTTCCCCTCTCTGCCTGTGGATCAAGATGTAAAGTTCTCAGCTACTGCTCCGGCAACTGCCTGCATGCCACCGTGCTCCCTGTCACAATGATAATGGACTAAGCCTCATAAAATGTAAGCAAGCTCCCAATTACATGCTTTCTTTTGCAATAGTTGCCTTGATCGTGGTGTCTCATCACGCAAATGAACACCGACATTTTAGTGAACGGCTAATTAGACGAAGCAGGAAACTCATCCACAGTGCTGCTCCCTGAGGCTGCTGACTCACCAAAGGGCTCAGAGGACTGTTCTTGACTTTCCCAGATCCCTTTCTCATCATTCAACCACAGTAAACATGAAGGAACCGTAGCTCTCCCCTCTGTGGATTTTGGAACGGCTTGTTCATTTTTCATGTGTCAGTATGTGTGCATGTCATATGACTGATCACAGTGACCTGTGTCACTGCGTGCTTGTGGACATCTGAGGACAGGCTCAGGTGTCAGTCCTCCCCACCTTGTTTAAGATGGAGTCTCTTGTACTGCTATGGACCCTGGTTGGCTCTGGACCTTCCACAGAGTCATCTGTCTCAACCTCCTATCTCAGATGGAAACACTGGGGTTGACTGCATTGGTTTTATATGGAGTCTGTGGACGCAAACTCAGAACCTCAGATTCGTGTAGGAAGCCAAGCCATCTCCCAAGCTAGCCCCTGAGACAGCTTTAAAAGAGTCATCTATGGATTAGGGAAAAACAGCAGGAAACCAATTCATGCCCAGAAATAATTGCATCCGTCTACTGAGGTGGGGCCTTCTGTGGTGTTTTGCTGTAATACTCCAGCTCCCATTGCTAAGAAACACGGAGCAGCTATGGCGAAGCATCAGGAGCACTGAACACAATTTCACACAGACAAGAGGGAGTGTCCTTTTCTGTTTCCACATACTTGTGACCAATCGCTGTACATTCCACCCACACTCCGCCGCTTGTCAATTACAAATTCCCATTCAGAGTGAAATGGCTCTTCATAGTGAGCAAATATATAATTAAGATTTACTTTGGTTCAGCGAAAATATGCCTTCTTTTTTTCAAGGAGTCCCCAAGGCTAGGCTCAAAGTAGACAAGTTTAGATATGGTGGATTTATCAGTAAATTTAGCCCAATTTAAGAGGCATGCCTTCAAATTTATTAAAGATGGAGCTTAAGGGAGAGTCTGTAATGGCTTCAGCCTCAGGATTTTGGCAATACATGCAGTTTGCTCTAGCCTTGAATGTGAATTTATGTGAGAGAAAAGGAAAGGACTGAGATTTTTTTTTTCTTCTGGGCTTAACATCCTCCCTTTGACCGCAGAATAGTCCAGAAACTCACACAAGCAATTCCATATGGAGAGAAGGGATATCTAGCCAAAACAAGTTGTTCAGCTTATTAGAGTTGGGCTGAATAAGTCACTCAGAATATCTGGCATGACTATCCCACTTACAAAGGAGGGCACAAGGCTAACGTTTGCCCTTTCATGCTTCCTCTAGAGTTTCAGATAAGAAAATAAATGGTTCGTTAGGAGGCACTGGAAGCCATTGACCCACTATCACTGCTTTCCCTGAATGTTCGAAAAGGCTCCCACAAGCAGCAACACAGATTTCTTTGCACTTGACTGACTGCAGAATGAGAGGCACATCACACAGTTTTCATTGTCATCTATTTTCACATTCCATCCTTCTTGGACAAGACTATCAAAGTTGCTTTGGTGTGAATCTTGGCAGAAGACATCTCTTCTCTCCAAAGAATGTGAAATGCTGTGAATGACAAAATAAATTGGCTCCTAGGCTAAGTGCTATCATGGAGGAGAAGTAAAGTTTGCAGGAGGAGAGTTGCAGTGTATTTTAAATATCTCCTTAAGATTAAATGAACTTTGCAAGGTAGGAGTGTGACCTTGCACTCAGATTTAGTTGTCTTACGTCTTGAGGCAGGTAAGCTAATTTTTTGTCTCTAGTTCAAGTACTAATGGCCTCAACATGCAATTTGACTGCCCATCTTGTCATCATCCACACACATTCGTGACAATCATCATAACAGACAAGTTCATTAGGGTCAATTTTTCCAACCGCTTTTTGTTGTTGTAGTTGTTGTTGTTGTGTGTTTTCAACTGTCCTTCTTTCTCTCTTTCCTTCCTTCTTTCTTTCCCTGACCCTTTCGTTAAAAAATAAACACACTCACTTTCAAATAGGCTTTCACAGAATCTTTGAAAGTATTTCTGAACAATGTTAAAGATACGTGTTACAAGACTCCATCATAAACAAAGTCGATGAAAGAATGGATTTATTCTTGACTACTAAAGAACAATCTTGACTTCTAAACATTTCTAACTCTTTTCCCCTATTCTCCTAAAATTATTATTGACTGTCTTTTAAAGAGAGATTCAGCTTTTCAAGTGAGCCCATCAGTGTGGCCATGTGGAAGAACCCTGTGGAAGAGTATGTGTTAAAATATATTCATCCAACCCACTGAAACCCAGATTACTGGATGACACTTTCAGGCAGCAGGAAAGAGAGCTTGTGGCACCCACCCACAATAACATTGCTTATTTCGCTTGGTTGCAAACACTTGCATGGTATGCAATTTGCCAATAATTACCCAGATATTTTGACGGGGCCTGGCTTGCATATTTGTAAATATTTGCGGTTGCTAAGTTACCAGCTATAGTTATATGTGTTTATGTACCATGTCATTTTGTGGCAAAAGTGGCTGCTGTAGACTTCACAGCAAGAGACTCCCACCTTATAATGGGTGCTGTCTTAGCATTTTCCAATGGCAACTTTTAAAAGGCGCTAATATTGAAAATTCCAAACTGCTAAAAGAACGGTGTTTTTCTGGTTTATTATGCAACTTTTCCTAATATAGGGACTGTGTTCATGCACCAGATACATATTATTCTTCAACTTATTTGGTCTTTAATTCAGTGCACATTTTTGCAAGACCCTGTCACAGGTCCTATGGGTATTTTGAAATGTGTCCCAACTTCTTGGAGTCTAATGGGAGAGATAAGCTCTATCAAAATACCTCAATCCATGTGTGACTAAATTGCTCACAAAAAGTGGGGACTGAACCTACTATTCATTCACATTGGAAATTGAGATTGCATTTCTGGGAGAACCCCAAGACGTGCTTCTCATGTGCTCAGATGCCAGGTTGCCAACTCTCGCCATCACAGAGCACCTAGCATGCCTGCCATTCTCTGTGCTGTCTTCTGCTTAACTTCCCCCTTCCCTTTCCTTTATTATCCCCTTTCCCTTTGTTCTTTGTGTTTGTTTGTTTCCTTCCCTTTCTCTTGCTTCTTTCCAATAAAGCCCTTTCATGGACATCATACTTACATACCCCTTAGATATTTACTGAAAACTTCCAGAATCCATGCAAATATGTACCATCTTTCTTACAGGGTTAAACAAAAACATGATAGGCAGAGTTTGCGTGTATGTGCCCATTCGTACATTTGTGTGCCTGTGTGCGTGTGAGTGTACATGTGTGCCTGTGTGTATGTGCTTGTGTGTGTGTTCTTATTTAAAAGATGATGGTGAGAAAAAAAACATATGGAGTGATAAATGAAAGTGATAAAATGTCCCAGTTGGATTTCTGTTTCTGTGATAAAACACCATGATCAAAAGCAACTTGGGAATTGATAACTAAGGGTGTGAAGGACTTAAACTTTCTGGTCAAAATCTATCACTGACAGAAGTCAGAACAGGAACTCAAGGCAAGAACCTGGAAGGAGGAACCAAAACAGAGGTCATGGGGAACACTGCTCACTAGCTTGCGCTCTATGGCTTGCTCACCTTGATTCCTTATATAACCCAGGACCACCTGTTAGTATGGCAGTGCCCACAGAAGGCTGGACTCTCCCACATCAATCATTAATTAATTAACTAATCAATGTCCCTGTGGATTTTCCTATAGGCCGATCTGATTCAGACATTTTCCCAACTGAGGTTCCTTTTACTGAGATGACTTGAGCTTGTATCAAGTTGACAAAATCCTAGCCAACACACAGGGAAAACATATTTTGGTGGCTTTAAAAGTGATGACTGTGAGGTTGACTGCACTTGACTTGCTAAGAAATTTCTACTGAAGTCAGGATTTTAAAGACAATATCATCTACATGGCTAGGACTCTGTGATCTATGCATCTTCACACAACTAAAATGGCTGTGGACTGACAGCTCCGTGTTAGTGTGGGGCAATATCACACTTTCACCAGTATCTTCCTCTCTGTCCTACCCAGGGGTTCATTGTGATTTGTAGAACCCCAAACCCATGTAGTTAGAATGTTTTTATTGAGAATAAGTATGGTTACACAATTATGTGCAGAGAAGTAGAAAAAGATGGAACTCAGTCTTTCTTCTGTCTGAAACGATGTCCCTCATGCAGACATGCTCACACATACACACACACACACACACACACACACACACGGACTAGCAAGGCTGTTCCATCTTTTATTTCTTTCCATGACACCGTCCGAATCTCATTCTGAGGCCTTGTGTTACACAAATGAGATACATTTATCACATGACAGATAAAGACAAAGAGAGATGAGAATTCAAAAACAGCATTGCATCCTGGGATCGATAAGAAAGCATTTAAAGGACATTTAAAGACATCAAGACATTTGCCTTTTTTAAAAACTATTTTTTAATTCAAGTGAACAACAGCAACTCATGACCAAGCTTCATCCTGCTCCCCTCACTATGTGTGAGCAGTAGAGGCAGATGGCAGCAAAAACAGCTTGTTCAGGCTTTCCAGAAAGGTTGCTCATGTGGAAGTTAAGGCGTACTGGAAAACACCCTCCACTGTTTCACTGATGTCTGATGTGTGATGATGTACAATTCATCTGTTGCCCCAGCACAGTCTTTCTAAGAAAAAGCTAACACGAGCGAAGTAGAGAATATTGTTAGCTTCTTCCTGGGGAACAGATTTAAAGAAGCAAGGAAGAGAAGGGCGAGCTAAAGAGGTCTATATTTTTTATCGCTTGTACCTTTCAATTATATTTCAGTTCATGTCTTTGCTCTACTTAGAGGAGGGAGATGATCTGACGCTGTAGCCACGGGAGGAGGGAGTGGCTGGGTTTTGAGTCATGACAAGCCATCCTATTCTTCTGTTGCAGTCACATTCAGGATGAACCCTAAGGCAGAGAAACAGTAAGACCAACAGAGGGAGAAGTGGCCTCCCGGCAGCAGCCCGACCTGCGGTCTCACCGCTGATGGTCTGTCAGCATCCTCCCAGCTGTTACGGCCTCCCGCTAGGCATGCCTGGGAAACTTCATGTCCTTCGATTCAAACTGCAGTGTGCTATTTTCCTTCAGGGATTCTCATCTGGGCGTCTATGAGGGCACTGACAGAGACATGTGGTTCTGTTTTGAAGACTACAATAGATGTTGAAAACATGTTGACGAAAACACATAGTCCGTGTCTCGTTCCAGAGAGAACTCTTTGTCTACTTGGCACCTGTAAACAGTGCCTACCTTGACTGGTGAGCACTTCACGAAGGCAGACAATCTGTTGATTGGCGGTACTTCGCAGATTCACCGAGGCTGTCAGAGAGGGTACATCACCAAACGCGTCATCGGATTTTTGTTAACTAAGGC
This sequence comes from Meriones unguiculatus, assembly GCF_030254825.1. Taxonomy (NCBI): domain Eukaryota; kingdom Metazoa; phylum Chordata; class Mammalia; order Rodentia; family Muridae; genus Meriones; species Meriones unguiculatus. The sequence continues at coordinate 26,357,393 of NC_083365.1, forward strand.
AATAGCGAGGGCTGTGTATCTTCATATCAGTCCTGAAACCATTGTAGTGTTTCCACTTGAGTTTTTGGAGTGAAATGAATATTGGCACAGGGCTTTTCTACAGATGGACTTATCTGTGCTTATTTGAGGGAAGAATTTGGAGGAAATATTCACAAAATATCAAGAACCCTGAACACCCCAAAATGACCACGAGAGACCATGATCCTGTATCTCCAGCCTCTGAAAACTAATGATTATTTGTTGTTTTAGTCTATTCAGTCTATGGTATTTATAGCATTGTGAACTATAGAACTAGATGTGCTGGTTGCAAGTACCATGTCCAAACTCTGTACCACGGACATTTTCTTTGCAATACTGAATGCCGATCCTTCATTGGAAAGATGAGCCGAAAACATAATGCTTGTTTTATTCATAGAAAGTGCTTAGAACAGTTTCACATACATAGTAAATGTTCAATAAATGTTTGCTACTGTGATCAAATATTCATTATACATCAGACACTGTGCTTTATGTACTTTATTTAATGTTCTAACACTCCAATGTGATATGCATTACCAGTCCCATTAAATATTTAGGCAAAACAGGAGCATGCTTTACAGAAGTTATGTAACTTGTCAAGAATACCCTTATTAAACGGTAGGACAGAGTTGAAGAGCAGAGAATTTCAATGCCAAACTCAGATTCTGAGCCATCATTTTATTGGTCTGAAGTAAGGCCAGAACAATGTGTTTAAATTGGTTTCTTTCATAATTTTAAATGTTGCTAGAGCTGAAAGCCGCTATTCTAGAAATGTCTAGCCCTAACACTTTCAAATCTACCACTCAGAGTCTCAAGGAAGCATGTCTGCATAGTGCTGGAAAAACAATTTCAAATTGCCATCCTGGCTAGCCTGATAACTAGATAATTGACTTACTTATATTTTTGTTTCTCTTTTTACTAGATGATTGGTTGTTTAAAATAATGTATGCCATTTTTCCCCTAGAGCGGTCTCTTTGGCATTCATTCCAGTGCTCTATTGGCTTTGTAAACATAAATTTGTATTGGTTGTTGCTTGGGAACATTGTAAGAAGCAGGTGTAGAGCCAGGCTTAGAGTTTATATTATAGCTGTGAGTACAACCCTAGTGTCCCATGCACACTTAGCTGATACATATATGTAGTAAGGTAACTGTACTTTTGGGAAAAGAGTTACAGGCATGTTGTCTATGATCTGTCATAATTTGTTCAGTTAGGACAAGATCATTCTGGAGTAAGGTAGGTTTCTAATGCAACTGGACTGGCTTCATTATTGGGGTGCGGGAATTGGGGAACAGACATGCACGCAGAGGATGTCCCGTGAGGATGAAGACAGGCATTAGTGCCATAGTATGAATAATTTTGTTCTCTCCACGGTTCATGGGTTCTTGTTGAATGTGTTCCACAATGAAAAAGTGTTAGGAGGCGTGGCCTCTAAGAAGTGACTGAATGATATGGGTTCCCCTTTCACAAAAAGGATTACCCACCCTTAGGAAGAGATTAATGAAAAAGCGTTGTCCGCCTTTGCCCTGTTTCCTGACATATGAGAACATGGTGTAATTGTTTGGGAAATACAGTATCCAACACACCATCTTGGAAGCAAAGAGCAACCATCACTGGGAAAGTATGCTGGAGGATCCTGGGAGAGACGGAGGGCGGTAGTGTAGGGAAGGGAAAGACGTTCAAAATACATTAACAACGTATGAAAATTTCAATGAATAAATAAAAACCTTTTTCATTTAAAAGGGTAAATTGGATATCTGCCTCACTCTTCATGATGAATTTTATTAAAGATTTTCAGTATTTAATTTTAAGGGAAAGTATCAGAACAAATACTGGTGAAAATGTGTTGATGTTTTAGAGTGAAGCAATGTTTTATATTTATACAAACTCCAATGATTGTAAAATACCAACAGCCCTTGCTTTGTTACTTTCAAGCTAGTAAATGTTTGAAACATCAGTGATATAATTTTTGCAAATGACAGTTTACTACATGAGGAAATCTAACGGTATAAAATATAGAAATATATAGTATGCAATATGTTTGGTATATATTCTTTAGCTCAATAAACGTTGACATTCTATAACTCAGTGGGTCAATGAAGAAGTTATTGCAAAGATAGATGTGGACGAATAATGAAAAATGCATCTGTTTTCATTATGAATCAGTATTGACAATGGGTTAAATAATCTTCCACTTCTACAGTGAAAATTATGCCATCTCTAAAAAGCTGCTGCATCCTTGTCCAACGTGGAATGGTCACTTTTCTATTGTTCCAAAGAGACATCATGAGTAAGAAAACAAGAGAAAACATTTAATTTTGGGCACAGTTGCACAGGGTTACATTGCACTATGGCCATTATGATGAGAAGCAAGGCAATAGGCAGGCAGGCTCCAACAAGGACATACCTGTTTATTTTTAATCATTTAATTAATTTAATCACTTTACAGCTGGCTCCAACAAGGACATAACTGTTTTTTAAATTAATTAATTTATTTAATCACTTCACAGCCTGATCACAGCATCCTTCCTCTTCTCCTCCCAGCCCCACCCCTTCAACCCCTTCCCCCATTCCAAAGGGAGGCCCTTCATGTATGCCTGACCATAGCTCTTAATCTTTCCTAAAGAGTCTAACTGGGGACCATGAGTTTCAATATATGAGCCTAAGGGGCCATATAAACCACCACACTCCCCATGACAAACCCGGGAGTGAAAAGAGTAAAGGAAAAATGGGCATGTTATGTGATACTATGTGCATCCCTCCAATACTTCAGGAATTCTCATCATCTGAGCCTTCAGAGCATTCACAAAACCTCAGTATTAAACACAAGCAATAGTGATGCAACTTAAGGTCTTATAGTTTAACTTTTAAACTTAGTCCGTGTCTGCTAAGCATGATTCTAAAGATGTTTTCATAATTCATTAAATCACCAATACTTTTAAACAGTGCTCTTATGTTTTGTTCAGTCATTCTATTCTATAATATTTATCTTAAATAATTAGAGATGTGTCAATGGATTTCTCTCCAAGAATAATACTTGTTAATAACTTTGAAGACTAGAAGAAACCAAAAAACGGGATGAGATTTTAATGTAAATTATAATATATAAGTAAGTAATATGTAGACATTAAATGTATGATTTTTGTTCAATAGTACATATTATATGTTAGAAATTTTTAGAGAAACTGTATAAAGATACACACATGAAAATGTGTTTTGAAGTCATGATAAATTTTTGACTGACTTGATTTCTCTGAAATAGATTAATACTAAAATACCAATATTTGTTTAGAATTCATTTTATATGGCAATAAAATAATATAGTATGGACCAAAAGCATTCTGTTCTCTGGGCTTTCCTCCCATCAATGTCAGCATGTCTATTGTTCAGCTGATGTTCAGGCAGTCACGATGATGAAAATTTATGCCTATTAGCTTCTGATATTCTTAGTGGACTTACTGTCACAGCAAACTCTCTGGCTCTTGTAATCTTTCTACCCCATTTACTAAAGTGATTCGTGAGCCTTAGGTGTGGGAGTTCTATTGTAGATGTATCAACTGGGAATAGGCTCTGAAACTCTGCATTTGATTGGTTATAGTTTTCTGTAGTGGTCCCTCTGTTGCAATGTAGATTTTTGTCAATGAGTTGTGAGAGGCACACTTATCTGTAGATTTAAAGAGAAATATTGTGAATGTAGTTAGCGATTATGTGCTGGTTCAGTATAAAGTGATGGCTGTAGGTTGTTCATGGTCCAGGACTTATAGTGATCATATCCGTATTTCCAACAAGAATAAAGGAGCATATCATCAAGGAGACAGATAGTCCTTTCCGAGAAAGCAGTATTTATCTTTGTCTTCTCTTGCCCCCTTCTTATTTTAGTACTTGCAGAGATTGGAGATCTTAATTGTACAACTTGTGGAATGTAGTTTTCCTTCCAACAGCTGTGTTTATGGTATACCATCTATTAGCTGCTTATATGCCAATGTTTAAAAGCATTCTGATGGATAATACTTAGCAAAGGATTAATCTTCTCCAGCGTCACCCTCTTGACCCACAGATGTACATTAGTGAGATGAGGCGAGGTATAATGCCTGCTCCGACATTTGTTTGCAATGCTTCCAAACATCTTCTGGGATGTGGATTCAGATTTCCTGGCATTCACACAGACTGGCAAGTCAGCACTGAGATACGATGTTTCCATATGCCAGAGCCAGGGCAACTGAGACCGGTTGCCTTTGTGTTGAGATGGGACTGTGCCATGTTCATGGTATCCTTCCCTGGAATCGAGTCTGCTGCCCATAACCCATGTCATTGCAAGTGCAGTGGTAGTCACAAGGTATATACGATGCAATAAGAAGAACGAGTTTTGATTCCTTCTCTTGTGTCCTCTGTCCATCACAGGGTCAGCACTACCTTAAAATACAGGAAAATAGAGGGTTCTTTAAGACCTTCACCCTTTACCCATTAACTTCACTCACAGTCCTTGAAGTTAGAGTTTCAGATCTGGCTTTTTCATCTATATCTATGTGAATTTGAGTAGATGCTCTCATTTTATAAAGCTCTGTAGTTTTAATAATGTTGGTAAATATGCCACAACAGTCTGTAGGCCAAAATAGATCTGGACATAAGAATTACCCTGTAGTTAGACAAGGTGATAAATGCCTGTAACCCCAGGGCTTGGGAGGCTGAGGCAGAAGGATCACAAATTTGAGGATATATTGGGCTATTTGGTGAAAGCTTGACTCCCAAAATAAATAAATAAATAAATAAATAAATAAATAAATAAATAACTGCTCCATAATGCTTATGGAAACAAAATAAGTCAGGAACCTGACACAGAGGAGCTCTGAAAGGCTCTGCCCTGCAGCCTATCAATGCAGATGCTGAGACTTATGGCCAACTGTTGGGCAGAGTGCAGGGAATCTTATGAAAGAAGTGGGAAACAGTAAGATCTGGAGAGGACAGGAACTCCGAAAAGAGAGCAACAGAACCAAAAAATCTGAGCACAGGGGTCTTTCCTGAGACTGATACTCCAACCAAGTACCATATATGGAGATAACCTAAGACCCCTGCACAGATGTAGACCATGTCAGTTCAGTCTCCTAGTTGGTTCCATAGTAATAGGAACAGGGACTGTCTCTGACATGAACTGATTGGCCTGCTCTTTGATCACCTCCTCCTGAGGGGGGGAGCAGCCTTATCAGGCCACAGAGGAAGACAATGCAGCCACTCCCGATGAGATCTAATAGACCAGGATCAGAAGGAAGGAAAAGAAGACCTCCCCTATAAGTGGACTTAGGGAGGGGCATGCATGCAGAGCAGGGAGGAAGGGAGCGATTGGGATGGGATGAGGGAGGGGTTTATGGGGGGATACAAAGTGAATAAAGTGTAATTAATAAAGAATTTTTAAAAATAACACTTATTTTTTAAGAGCCTGTTAAAATAAAATTATTTTTGGTAGCAGCAACACTGGAAATTAATATAATTTACCTGAGGATAGTTAATATCATCCCTGGAACTGGAGAAGAATTATGAAATAAGTGCATGAGAAGTTAAAAAAAGTAAAGTCTTTCTGGAATCAATGGCTCTGATCCTTTGGCATCAATTAGCTTTTCACATGGGTGATACTTTTTCACCAATGTTTCTGCTAAATATAACCAAAATTTTATGTTGAGACTAATTTGTCTTCTGTGTTGTTTACAGACACATAGTTGCCTGGTGTTTGAATAAGCTTCATCTCTCAACTGCCTGGAATCTACAAGAGTGCCCCAAATGAAGATCCCTCGCAATGGGGAATATCAAGCCCAAGCCAGCCATCCTCTGTAACCAGGCAAGGTTTTTTTCTGATGGGACTAAAACAGCAACCCAACCACAAAACTTTTGTCCTGCATGCAAGATGTGCTGGGGTAATGGTGGCACAGATCTTGTGGGAGCAGCCAAACAATGACTGGTCCAACTTGAGGCCCGTGCCATTAAGAGGAAACCCATGCCTAACATTGCCTGTAGGGCCAGGAACAGGGAACTGGATAGCCCAGAAACATGGAATAGAACCAAACACAACTGCCTCTGCCCTCCCAAAAGCCAATGAAATGATTCCTAATGGAATTCTGCTAGCGTCATAGATCAGTGCCTAGTCCAATCATCATCAGAGAGGCTCCCTCTGGCAGCTGATGAGAACAGACCCAGAGCTAAACATTAGATAAAACACAGTGAACCTGTGGAGGCAGTGGAAGGATTGTAGGAGCCAGAGAGGTCGAGGGTTTGGTGTTTTTAAAAAACTTTTATTAATTACACTTTAATCACTTTGTATCCCCCCATAAGACCCTCCCTCCTCCCCTCCTAATTTTACCTTCCCTCCCCATTCTTCACGCATGCCCCTCCCCAAGTCCACTGATAAGGGAAGGTCCTCCTCTCCTTCCTTCTGATCTTAGTCTGTCAGATCACATCAGGAGTGGCTGCATTGTCATCTTCTGTGGCCTGGTAAGGCTGCTCCCCACTCAGGGGGAAGTGATAAAAGAGCAGGACAATCAGTTTGTGTCAGAGGCAGTCCCTCTTCCCATTACTATAGAACCCACCTGGACACTGAACTGCCATGGGCTACATCTGTGCAGGGGTTCTAGGTTAGCTCCATGCATGGTACTTGGTTGGAGTATGAGTCTCTGGGAAGAACCCTATGTTCAAATTTTCTGGTTCTGTTGCTCTCCTTGTGGAGTTCCTGTCCTCCCCAGATCTTACTATTTCCCACTTCTTTCATAAGATTCCCTGCACTCTGCTCTGATCACATCTAAAGACCTTGTAGGTCTGTGTGACCTGGCTGGGATGCAGACATGTGCTTAGTACACACCTTTGATCCCAAGCAATGATGGTAAAGCTGGTTTGTAGTTTTGAAAGTGATTTCTAATTGAGAGGAAGAAAAAAATGACAAATCAGAGAAAGATTTGACAGAATAGGGTATGTTCAACTCTCATGAGAAGAGAGGTGATTTAAGGGAGACAACCACAGAGAGAAAAAGAGAGGAGGCAATTCTGATCTGTTCAGTCAGTTCAGTGTAGTGGTATTGAGTTCCTGGCAGTTCAGACGGTGGCAGTTCAGTTTGTGGAGTTCGGGGCTAGTTTTAAGTGACAGTTCTACAGATGAACTGTAGATGATGAAGCCAGGCACAGATGAAGACAGATGGGCCAGAGAATGAAAAGGAGCTAGAAGATTAGAACAGATTGCTAGAGACAGTTTAAGGGCAAACAGAACAATTCTGGCAGAAGCTGAGAGAAGCCAGCCTGAATCAATCAGATTGGAGAAGAGTTTTGAGCCAGAGCAGCTGAGTTGAACTACCCAGTCAGAGTACAGAAAGAGCTAGAAAAAGTGGGCTTATTCAGCAGGAAGTCTCAGGGGCTGAAAAGATTCTAGGCCTAAATGAGCTTGTACAGAGGCTAGAAGCTTCTAGGACTAGGCCTAGAGGCTAGCAGGTGGAGGCAGAGCCTATGAGAGAACAATTGCCTCAGGTGAATAAAATCACTTTTATAATTACAAGGTATGTTTTTGCCTACAACTTCTGATAAACTTGTATTCAAATCAAAATTTACCCAAATTTATTCAGTGTACCATGACCAACCATCTATTTAATACCTTATATCGGGTTCATAAAACATTGAATGGGTATACATTATGAGTAAAATTAATTATAGCAAATTAATTTCGTCATTTCAAAACTAGAAAGGAGCATGCAATGAAAAATTGTATGGAGGTAAAAGGATCAATATAGTTGGTTGAAAATGTCTACTGATGACTCTGAGATTGAGGCCAGATCTGCAATGCTCTATCCTGAGCTCAATCTAGAAAGAGACAGACAGACAAACAGAATGAGTGAAAGAATGAATGTTGGACACTTAAATACTTAAAACATATAATGAAATGGAGAAATTTCATTCTATATAGCACGGAATATTGAAAGAAATAAAAAAAAATTAATTTGTTACTTTAAAAAGCAATGGTCTTTTGATAATCAGATCTTCATACCATCTACAGTAACCACAATCGTTCATTGTGTTAATGTGTACCTCTCATGTTGTGGAAAACACCAACCTGCCGGATCTGGTCACAAGAGTAGCTGAAAATATCATAAAAACCATTTAGGCTCTTGGTGATTTATTCCAGCTGTCTTACTGAAAACAGTGTTCATAGGTGGCTTGGAGCAGGGAGTAAGAGCCTCTTATTTATTTTAGTAACTGTTTAGTACACATTGTTTTGCCCAGAGAGCAAAGGGCCTTCTGCACTACGTGGGGACTTATATCAAACCTAGTGTTTTAAACAAACATCATTCTGCAAGTGTTCTTCATTGCTTCCAATTGCTCTTACCTCCTTTCAGTTCTAAAGCAGCAAGATCAAAAAGTACAGAAGAAAACCGAGCCAAGACCCAGGGCTTTTGAGTCCCTCGTTTTCAATAACACTGCACTAGCAGGCACTTCAATTGCTTTGTTTTTTTATCCTGAGAGAACAGGGAAGTTGTGATCAAACTAAGGAGAGGAAGCAAAGATAACACAAAGTGATAGAAGAGCAATGATGCTATTTTCAAATGAGACTCAAATGACCCTGTTCAGCTAACTCCAGGCAGCACATGTTGAACTCATAGGCTTCTAGCCCCCAAAAGCATTCTTTCCGTGAAAAGCTCCACATAGCAGTTTTGATCACACAATAGTTAATCTTAAGCATGCAACTTTCGTGATCCTCTAAACTCTAGTTGTGGATTGAATGCTAAGTTGTTTTCCTTCTTTTGAACTTCCAAGGCCCCTTTCCAGATGGTGTCAGGAGGCACACTGCTTGTGTGTGATTCCTGATGACTTTGAAAGCGCACTCCATCAGGGATGCCTCACACCCCACGGGACCCTGAGTGGCCTACCTCCCCATATGGTCCTCACTCCCTGCACTCCGAGTTCCATGGCTGGCCTGCCTGCATAACGAACACAAATGTGGCTCTAGACCTGGAATTCTCCCAGATGAGCAAACTTCAAAGTAACTGCAACGCCTCTAGGAGAAGGCCTGCCCTTTCTCCATCTGTGTGACCACTGCCAGCTCCCACGTCTGGTTTCCTTACCAATTGAGTGATTAAAAGAGGTGGCAAAGATAGTAACTATTCAAAGAGGTTTCTGATCAGCCAGAGCTGGAAGAGTGGGGGAAATGGGGCAAATTTAAATTTCCATCTGGTACAACAAATTAGGTTGAGAATGACAAATTTGGTGCAAGTAGCAGGTTAGCAGTGACACGGCGTCAACACATCTACTGCAACTTTGCATGCCATTATTTAACATGCTAATATATCACTATTATGTGCTCATTACTGACGGCAGCACCATGGCGAAGAGGAGATCATTATTTACTTGAGGGCTATGGCACTGACGGATGAGGATCGTATAACATGGCAGAAAGCCTAGCTCTCTCGTGATGGAAATGAAGTAAGGCTTGCTCTTTTATGCTTCCGTGTAAGCAGAACTTGAGATAGAATGGACTAAGGTAGAATGGTCCTGCAATCTTGCATGTTGCCTTTCATATCACTCCCAGCTGGAGAGCTGGAGTATGCTCTCTCTCTCTATCTATCTATACAGAAAACATATGAATATATATGTATATGTATATGTATATGTATATATATATAAACCAGAAAACATATGAATATATATACATATAATATATATACATATATTCATATGTTTTCTGGTTTTTCTGGTTAAACCTTTCTCTTTTTCCTTTTCTCTTTTGAAAATACCTTTGTTTGAAAATGCTTTTACACACCAAATTCCTGCTCTCTTTCTTTGCTCTCCCTTAATCCTCTAAGGCTCAGGATGTTTTCCCAGGAATGGATTTCTTTCTATTCTTAGAGTCCTTTTTTTTTTTTTCTCAAGCATCTCTCTGATTGTTAGTGCTTGCCCATTGCTTCAAATTTGAAGGGCACGGGTCCAACTGTAGCGCAATTTCAGAGATGGCAACTGAATTCAGGTGTCTTCTCTCCAGAGTGCATGCATCTGGCATCATGGGGCTCAAGATCTACTTTCTGCCATGGTGTCGTCTGGAAGGAGAGAAAACAAAAAGTACAAAGTAACAGATGACAGAGCACAGTCCTTTTTCCAAGCCAGACACATTGGATTTTACAACCTGTGTAGTTGAAGAAAGATGCTTGGTAAATTAACAACACACTCAAAAAATTAACAACAAAAACAAAAAGTCATTCTTCATTGAAAATGTTCTCTCCCATTTTATAGAATGAAAAATGAGTAAGTGAATGGAATGAATATATGAATGCATTTTCTTCCCTTAATATTTTCTACCCTTGTTTGAATTCCATGTCCTTTTCTTTACCGGAGGTGACAATGAAGTAAGTTCAGAGTCTTTGTTGTTAATTATGGCAAAACAATCTTGCCCTTGCTGTCAGCCCCTAACTGACAGAGTTGGAAAGCAATCTGTTGCACTGCTTCAGGCTGTGACAGGCTCACCGCAGTCTGCTTCAGAGCAGGTGAGCTATTATCACATATTCAGAAAACATCATTTTCTCTTTTACTTTTCACCCTGTTGAGCATTTTGGCCATAAGCAAAAAAGTAGACAATCCATAAAAACATATTTCTAGGTCAATATTTTTTTTCTTTACAGTTTTCATGCTGTGCTGTGTCAAAAGCGCATAGTCAACAGCTTTTCTCTGAGGATTAAAGGTCTTGTAGTGTTGGTTATGGCATGGCTTGGATCATTGGATCAAGCTAAGAATCTATGGATTTCCTCACCTTGCAAATGTCTAGTGATTTCTGATAAGCTATTTAATTTTAGAATTTGCTTTCATAACCTGAAGTGGGAAGCTGTTTGGATTATGCTGTGATGTATTGACACGTTTGGCATGCTAAACTTGTTTATTATTAATTTTTCTTTCATTATCCATCTCACTTTGTCATGTTTGGAGTTTATTTGTAGTATATAATTTTACTCTGCATTTTTTAGCCAAGCCGTTTGATCATCTCCACAGTTAAACTGGCTTAGTATTTATAAATCAAAATTCATACTTATATTATTGCTTTCTAGGTTGAATGAGTTGTTTCATGATTTTATTTGTAGAACGATGTGTGATTAAATAATATGCAGATGATTAGAAGCCTCGAAAAAGTTTAAAAACGCATTATTTATTTTGAAAATCCCAAACTGTATAGTTTTCTATGAGGTTGCCGAAAAAAAACGTTCCGGTCAAATTGCAACCCTGGAATAGAACAGTTTTCAGTATACTTAGGGATGAAGTAAATTTTTAACCACATCTGGAGAGATGTGCCATTAAATATTGAATTAAGATATAAAATGAATTTTCATTGCACGTCAAAAAGAGCTATGTGCGGTCTTTTACACATACCTTGTTCTAGTGGGGTATGTGGATTCACATCTCACACCATGGATACACTGAGGATGGAGCCATCGGTTAAATGCTCTTGCTGGTGAGGTGAGTTAGACACAGACATCTGTTCTCTGCTTCTGTTCTGGAATTCATGCCAACAGCCCATTCTTCATGGATAATCTAAACTGCTTGTGTGTTTTATTGGGTTGGAGGATTGTCAGAAGAACAAGCTGAAATACCCTCTAAAAATTTTAGACTCATCTGTTGATTTATTTTCATATACCTTCAATGAATCCAACTTATTCTACATTTATTTCCTTCAAACATTTTTACTTTAGAAAATTCTAAAATGTGTTTTGTCAGAGGTGCTTTTTAATTCAACTTACTTGAAGTTTAAGGAAAAGAAAAATCAACCCGTGCATTATCTTCATTCACACTTCACTCATCCAAAGAAAATTTCATAATAAGTTAATGTTGAGAAATATGTTGGATTCTTGACTTTTAAATGTAGAAACCTTACTTCATCACAAATAACCTAAAATCTCTAGGAAGTCTCACTTTTACTCCAAATTACAAAACAATAATCCTTGCAGAATCCAAACATGAAAGTGGTTATATATCAAATGTGTAACACTGGGCAAGGTGACTTGGCTAATTGGTTTATGTATTTGCATGCATATAATTCAAGATATATTCATATATATATATATATATATATATATGATACTACTTATATTGTTGGTTTGTAGGTTAGCACCAACCATGCACAGACTATGTTCATTTTGGAATGGGCTGAATGTAATATGGACTATCTGAATAGACTAATGAAATTTGGAGAGTCAAATTTAATTTGTTTTTCTAACAATGAGAGTCAACATATAATAAGAAATCCAATGCCTCTACTAGATATTTCTCCAAATAAATTTGGGGCTCAGTTACAGAGATTGTAGGAGGGGCTTTGTAGGAGGAACTTACAAAGCTAAGGCTCAACCTCATGCAAAGTGTTTGGTGCCCAAATGAGGCTGGTAGCTCTGAGAGCATGTAGTTGAACTATTTGAGGTCATGTTGTTCCAAATAAAGGTCATGACCTAGAAAACAGCAGGAAATCTGTTAAGTAATATAGAAAAGACAAAGTCTTTTCCTCTGTCTTCCTGCTTTTCAAGTCTCCTTTCATGTACCTTATTAACAAGTGAGAAAATGCAGTTTAAGTTTCATTCTTTCCCTCACAAAGCACAGAACACTGTGGGACTAAAAACTGATAAAAGAGCTCACATATCCAAAGACACATATCATGTTTTCTCCCCCCCCCTTTATCCATTTAATATTTAGGAATATCATATATTTGATCAAAATCTTTTCAATCCCCCCCTCCAACTTTATGTGCTCACTTCCCACTTTTTTTTTTTTTTATCACTGAATCCACTTAGTACTGCCAGTGTGTGCCATATGGTCATTTACTAGAGTATTAACATTATGTCAGAGTTCACATTCCTGAAGCAAACTGATACTCTCTCCAGCAACCATCAATTCCTAATAGTTCTTCAGTTTTGTAATGGGGTCCGTAGATTTCCACCAAGGCACTTATAGGCTATTTGAAGACATCATGTATTTGTGTCATAGGACATGAAAGAGAGCAAACTGATATTGATCTTAGAAATTTCATCACTATTGGTTAGATTTTGTAGTGCTGAAAGATGCTATGCATGCTATTTGGGGAGAAGAGGAATCGATGGTCACAAGCAGCTGTGAAACCTACAAGCTAAAATAGTGATTGAATTGGCACTCTATTTACTTTGTGCAACAGTGGTATGAATGTTATAGGAGTCACCAGATATGTTTTGATAGGATTTAACACCTGTTCCACAAGACAGAAGTCATGTCTAGAGTGATGTTAACTGGGCAAAAGTCCATACCTGCATAGATGATAGACCTTAGGGAAGAAGTTCGTACTATTATTTTAATAAGTGCACATTTTCTATATTTTTCTGTTGATAGGCAGCTAGGCTGGCTCCATAATTTGAGTACTGTGAATAGAGCCAGATTAGACATAGATGTACAGTTCTCTCTACTGCTGACTTAGATTGCCTGGTCATATTCCCAGGAGTGGAGTGGTAGTAGTTCTGTTTTTAGTTTTCTGAGGAACTTCAATACCTATATTCACAGCTGGACTATTTATATCCCTACGCAGCATATAGAAGAAGCTCTGGGTTTGACTATGTTAGAGTATCTGGTGTAATTGAATGAAATGTATTATAAAACATCACTATTTACAATGACTAATTGAATAAAAGTAATTTTAAAATGGATTGAAAATATATTGAATAATTGGATGAAAGAACCAAACTAAGTTGGTATAAATAATGATGGAGAATATAGCATTAGATGAGATCTACTAATAGAGTATATATTTTAAGTTCAAAAAGAGATTTTTCTAGTTTTAATAAATGTACCACTCAAGTAAAAGTTAAGGTTAATGTAGAGTTGTTCAGAAAGGTCACAATGGAACTGAACTATTGTTCAGACATGTAATTTAGCAACTTTTTGTTTGATCACGTTTTCCTGATTAAAATCACTGAGAAGACAATCAGAAGGAAGGTGAGGTGGTTCAATGGATGACGTTCTTGCTGCTTAAGCCTGATGACCTGAATTCAAGCAGCAGAACCCATGACAAAGTGGAAAGGAGAGAGATCACTTAACAAAGATGTTCTCTGACCTCCACCAATGTGTGGCATGCCGCCTGCATGGCCCTCCCACGTAGCATACATGCCCAATAACAATAAACAAATTTATTTTTAAGAAATGACAATAAAATAATGTTTTAAGTATACGTGTCTACTCTATGCAAATTGAGAAGGCATACTTACCATCTTCAGATGGAGAAAGAATTATAGAAGTTCCATCATAGACAGAATAAAAAAGTAATACTTTATTTATGAATTCTAAATTTCTTTCATAGGCAGCCCAGATCCTTCAAACTTTTGTGAAGCCATCAGCCCTACACATCTCTGCATCTTCATGTCCTTCTATTCATCAAGGTGTCACAATGGACATCACCATCCCATCTCATTCAGACACAAGTTCTCAGAATTGCCTTGGTCTCACCACTTCCCAAGACCAGCTCCTCAGGACAGATTTTTCTTGCTCTCCTAACAGGAATAGTTCAAGCTTCTGGACTGTCCAGAATTTGTCCGATTCCATGAAACAGGAAAGCATAACCTTAAAATTCAGAGGTCGTGATGTTATTGTGCTTGTATTTTTTCATGGGGCACCACACTTAGTACAAAATAGCAAATAAATCAATGTACTAGAAGGTTTGAGAAACTTTAGCCAAAAGAAAATTCCCATAGAAAAGAGCAAAAAACCAAGTCAGTGCTAGGAAAGAAGATTTTGTCACCTTAATTAATGGACAAAGAGATCGCTGGAAGAAAAAGAAACAAGAGGAAGAAAAATGGCCTTAGCAAACAGTTGAAGCCTCAGAATTAGAGGGCATAGCCAGGCTACATTGAAAGTTTTGCCACAACATAAATCTTACTAGGTGATAAACCCAAGAAGATATACAACACTGCTTTCACAAATCAACGTTTTGTAGGTACCTGAAAGATCCATTTGGAGTTCAACCCCACAAGTTCAATACCTTTCTCTCAATAACCATAGCACGCAGAAGATATTTAACTTCATGAATTATAAAATGACAAGAAACATTTCAGTATTGGTTGTGGATTCAATCCCACAACAGGTTCAAAAGTTCACAAGCAGCTAATACCTGAATTTATCATAATATGGCTTACTACATGGGCAGCATTTTTAAATAATACATACTTTAAATTATTGAAGGTAAGCATCAACAGGTGAGAACACGATGTTTTAAAGTACCCTCTTGTTTCCTAAAATGCTGTTGCACTTTCCAAATATTCCTTAGAGTAATAAATAATTAAACGAAGCATGCCTCAATATTAACAAAGAGAAATTTGACATATTTTGTTATATGGAGATATTTTAGATACTGTTTCCTCCAAGTATAATAATTGTAATAGAACAGTTTCCGATTGCTATTTTGTCCCTGGCAATCAAAACATGAGAAATTAATCCACTGAATTCTCATGACCTTATGTTCTTTCTATGACAAAGGCCACTGTAAGGATGAGGACCAGTCTACTCTAATGGTTATCTGGGAACTTTGTATGTTGAGTTGCTTTTGTTTAAAAATCCCTCCTCCCTCTTATCTTCCATCTTATGTTCTGTTAAAGACAAATATTTCTCAATTTTCTTACTCTGGCTTCTTCTCTGAATTCTGTTCTCTCATCAATCCAACCATGCATCAACCCTCCCATGCATGTATTCTTCTATATTTTCTTCAAACCTTTGCTAGGTATCATTGCGCTCAAGCTAGTAGCTTTCAAGGGGATAAATTAGTTTGGTTTAGGTAATTAAAAAAACAAAACAAAATGGTAGTTGGAGAAGGCAGTGTTTAGGGATTTTGAAGATCTAGGGTGATTTGGGCGCTGTCAGTTTTTAAGAATAGTCTATGAAAATGAGAGAGAAGCAGAAATACAAAAGTATATAGATTTGATTAGCCAGAGTTGGAAGCTGAAATGTCCAGAGAAGCATGTGACTTGAGAGTAAGAAAGAGCCTGACACTTCTGTGTGTTAGCATAGGAATGATTCTGTGCCCCGAGGGTGTGTGCCCACTTAAAGGCTCAAAATTCAAAATGCAAATATAAATAGCTACCAAGACAGTGCTAGGCAAGAAAATACCCCTGGGAGCTGGCATTAGTTAATGGGTCACCAGTTTAAGACATCTGGAAAGAAAGTTATATTTATTACAAATTTAATAACATTGAGGCACCTATGGCACTAAGTCACTTTTCTTGGTTGCTCAGATCCACAGTGAAGATAATTCTGGGTGTGTCTCTTAGACTGCATCTTGATGAGACTAGCACTTGAATCACATTGAAGTGAAGCAGAGAGCCTTCCCTGTGGACCGGCTTCATTGAGTCTGAAGAGAACAAAGGGCTGACCTTTCCCAAGTATGAGAGAAGGTCTTTGTCTGAGATCTTGAGCGTGGTGGTGGTGTTTTTCACTCTGGTAAGTGAAAGGCAAGCGTTCTGTGCCTCACACCTGCCTGGTTTCAGACTGCAACTACTTCATTGACTTCCTTGGGAGACTGTCTTGGAATTCAGATCTTTAGATCTGTGGGCCTCCATATATCTTTCATGTCAGTACCTTTTGCATTATTTTACCTTATTCTTTCTTCCTCTCGCTATTACTAGTTTCACTTCTCTAGAGAGAGAATACACTGAGATGTGAGCTAGCCAATGAATTTATCAGTTTCCTGGGCTAAGTCCATCTTGGGGAAGAAAACTGAAACTGAGACACAGCTAGTTGAACTAGCCTCCTGGTAAGCAAAGACCAATAGTTTAAGCTGTAAGTCTCACGCCAGGTTCCAGCGCATGATTTACAATGCATCATCACTTCTGGTACTTGAAAAGAGATCTGGAATGTCTAAAGAGTAGTGTCATACCTGGAGAGGAAAGCCAGCCTGCAAAGGGCTTAGGGGGATAACGAGAAAAGGAAGTCAACAGATTCGAATTTCCCAGTCAAACATTCGGCAGCAGGAAAAAAAAAAAGAGGGCGCAGTAAGATGCTAATTATAAAAGAAAACAAATGCAAAGAATAATTAGATTTTCCATCTATGAGAACTTAAGTATGTTCGAAAGCAAACTGTTGCCTAGAAAGGGAATGAAGAATTTCTAAGGCTGTCAAGTAGCTGCCACCTTTCTCCTTCTATAGAAAAGGAGAAAATAATCCCAGACATGCCTCCGGCCTCTAGGCAAATGCCAGGTCACCCTCTGGGCCATTTAAATCCATCGTTCATTTCTAGCTGCCAGAGAGAGCACGTCTCTGCCCTGCTGATGAGCCAGGCTTCCTGACAGATATTGACCAAATGCGCTTGCTTTTTTTTCCCTTTCATCACCATTCAATTTGCTTAAATAAAAAGTCCAATGAAAAATGACTTCCTCAAATATATCCAACGCTGCATCTATCCGCTCCCGTTATTTTTGGATGTCCCTCTGGAGTGATTTGGTTATATGCATGTAACTCCCCATTCACCACATCTAATATGCAAGTCTTAAATTTTTAAAAGTGCCTGGGCAGTCCGTGGACAGCAGGAAAACAAGGCAGGTTGTCCATTTGTGACTTGAAATTGGATCCTCAGAATCCAGAGAAATTAGTCACCATATCCATCTCTCTTGCATTTCGTGTCTCCTTTTCCTTCCCGTCGCTCACCAGACAGTAATGTTCTCAGATCAAATATTCTCTATAAATTGAGAGAACATTTAGCTGATTTATGGGGCTTTTAGCTATTATATACTTACCTATTCAATAAAAGTAAGTACTTACCTCACAAGACACATATGCTACCTTCACAATATAAGATCTTTCCTTCAAGGGATTCAGGCATCAAATTGTAATGAGATTTCTTGTAGCTAATACATCACTTAAGGGCAAACTGACATTCCAAATCTATTTCCTTTTCTCTTTCTTTCTCTTTCTTCTCTCTCTCTCTTTTTTTTTATCAACGAAAGTCCAGGCATGGCATTTTTTGTAAGACCCTTAAAATTATCAAGAGTTATTTGTCTTCTTTAAAAATAAATAAATAAAACTGTAAACTTGCTGAATAATAATAATAAAAAAGAGTATGATTGTTGCC
Organism: Meriones unguiculatus; assembly: GCF_030254825.1. Taxonomy (NCBI): domain Eukaryota; kingdom Metazoa; phylum Chordata; class Mammalia; order Rodentia; family Muridae; genus Meriones; species Meriones unguiculatus. The sequence goes on from NC_083365.1 coordinate 26,375,478, forward strand.
CTTGTATTTAAGCGTAGAAAAGGTACTGGGAACTTGGTATTTTAGTTTTCAATTTTAATTCCCAGAAGGAGAAACAGAATAACTTCCATCTTTGCATTCCTACTAGGGGAGGCTTTAGGGCAAATCCATCTATGCTCATCTGCATTCAAGAATCAATCTCGAAAACCAATAATCAATTAAATATTTACTTTACTAGATACTTTAGGTGTCTGAAGAGATGTAAATAATCTTGCAATAAATTCTTTGAAAGACACTCTAGTTCAGGCGCAATTGGATACAAGGGTAGAGATTTTCCTCTAAGGCAAAGCTTTTTTTTATGACTAGAAAGTAAGGACAGCATTGCTGCCATTTCAGTTCCAGTGACACTTGGGGCTGAGAGCATTACAGAATTAGTGATTGTGTTGCAATTATATTAAGGAAAAGGGTTAGTCAAACTAGCTTCTTCTATTGCCATTCCAGGGACTTGGGACATTACAGAAGATCTGAGTTGCAGAGCAAGGAAAGCATCCAGATGAACTTCATAAAATCTCCCAGCCCAGTCTCTGCCCTCCACATTCTCTTCTGCAAGCTACTCATAGAATGGAACCTCTTGGGCAGACAAGATGGCTGAATGGGTAAGGCACTCAATGAGCCTGACCGCCTACCTGGGGTTGATCTGCAGTGCTCACCTGCTGGAAGGTGAAAGCTTACTGCCAGAAATTTTCCTCTGATCTCCACATGTGTGCCATGGGACACACACACATAGTAAGGAAATTTAATTTTAAAATAATACAACCTCTGATGTAATATTTTGTTGTGGTTGTTCTTACATTTGCCACCATCCTTGTAGAAGGATTCTTTTGTTTACTTATTTCTTGGTATGACATTTTCAATCCTTCTCTTTTGCTGCATTTTTCTATCTCAACATGTTTTTTCCTTCTGATCCTTCTGATCTCTATTTATATTCTGTCCACTTCAATCTTGCACTTCATGGCTTATGATCAAGAATATTCTTTCATCCTTGCTACAAAATCAACTTTGTACACAGAATAAAAGTAGTCATCAGGTGTGGGGTGAAATATTTCACATACATTTTTTCAGGGATTCTTATCCTCATATTTAAAATTCTGAGAATTAAAAGTCACACAGGCAGAATACTATATAGAAAAGTCAGAGTTTGAATGTAGTTCCACTTAAGACTATAAACACAGCTTGCCTCTCTACATCTGATCTTAAGAGGAAGATGGACCAGCATTATAGAAGAGAGTTGGGGGTTGTCCTCTGGGATGGCCTGCCCTCCAGATAGGATGTTTGAAAATGAACCCTTGTTAAGATTAAGTTTGGTAATCTATGGATTGTTAAGTGTGAAGGGAAGCAGCTAGAGACTGACAAATGAAAGCTGCAATTTCACATGTCACGAAGTTAAGAACAAAAACCCCATGCATTGTGCCAATGGGATCATAAGTACGCCCAAGGGGTACATAGGAGACCTCCACTAATCAGTGAGGTCAAGAATGTAACCCAGAAGAGGACAAAAAATAAAAGGGACAAGAAGATGGATTAGATCCTAAACTTTAAAAGCAACTAGAAAGAACATACCATTTTTAAGCAAGAAAAATAATATAAAACCGCCACTTAGAGTGTAGAGAATTAATTGGCTAAAGATATTTTCTTAACTTGAATTTAATAATTTTTATATGGAAAACAATTTATCATTTGGATTCATTTAAACTAATTTATTTATATTTAATGTCCCAATGCAGAGCTTACCTTAAGGTATTATTAAACTAGGAGCATTGCAATTTGAGAGAATATAAAAATGTGAAAGACACAAAGTGTGTAAGATAGAATTTCTTTTTGATTGATTTTTCTAGATTATCCATTATATAATAAGCCTCTTACACAATTAGCGCTCTAAAAGGAACAAGGTTTGGTTATTGCCTTATGAATAATATTATATTAAACACTGTGGGGTGAAACGAAAATGATTAAAATCCCAGAGGAACTGGGAATCGACTAGGGTAATTATGACAACTCAACAATAGGTATTGTATGACACAGAGCACCATATGCTGTGAATGTTCTGGACTTCAGAGATCCAGTGAAGAAGGTACAATCAGTTTTTAAAAGTCAGGGAGCTCTGGAAAAAAGATGGAGTGGGTCTTAAACGATGGGATGGGAGGGGTAAAGAAGAGATGGAAGAAAAGGGGAAAAATCCATAAAAATACACACACGGAGAGGTGGGGGCAGGTAGAGAGGTTTCTGGAGTCTTGACCCATTAATAGCCATCAGTAGGGTAGGGAATGTCAGAAAATTTGCCTAGGTACCACCAGTGTCCTGTGTCAGTCTAGGTAAAGCACAGGCCTACCTTTGCAGAGCAGCTGGGAGAGCTGAGAGACAAAGGTTGAAGTTACACTATAGAAGTTTTGGCTCCAGCATCCAGACTGAGTGTTCTGTTCAATACTCAGCTCTTTCATTTTTTAGACAGTGGATTATGTGGGGATAGGACTAAAGAATTATAGGCAAGTGAATCTCATAGGCCAAGAAGTACAGGAGCTCATCAGGAAGACTGTTTAGGGGGGTCTGTTAACGATCCAAGAGGATGATACTGAAGGAGTGACAAACAGATTTATAAGGGGAGATGGCACAGAGGTCACGAGAGTCTGCCTATTGATTTGTTGACACACATGTATTGGCAATTGTTTATCTTTCCTAGTTTCACAAGCTAAATTGTCTGCTGTTCAAAATGCAGGGGAAATCTGACTAAATGCTCATTTTCACTGCTGTCTAAACACAATTATACTAAGAAGGTTTGATGAGACCTGAGATAGATGGGCTTTGGGAGTAGAATGGCTGGCTATTATCTTTGGCTTAAGAACAGAAGTGAGAAACTAAAATCTAATTTTCTGGAAATGAAGAAAAAGCAGTTCATAGATGATATATATTTTTTTGTGTGTGTGTTGTTTTTTTTTTTTTTGTTTTGTTTTAATCACAACACAAAATTTAGAGTCTTGGATTACTAGACTCATTATAGTTCAAAACCAGAATCTGTCAAATTAGTATTTACATCCTATCTCCCCACTTACTGCAAACAGAACTTAATGCAAACAATGAACACCTTTAACACATATAAAAACTTAAAGCCAGTACATTCAAGGAGGAAATTAATTCAGGAGAGATGTTAGGACATGCCACATCTTGTAGATTATAGGCATGAAGAGAAGTTTATTCTTTTCTTCTTGCACTACCAAGTTTTATTATGATTGTCAACATTTTTTTTAAACGAGAAGGGGAGCAGCACCTTGCTCATGTAAATACAGTATGAATATAATACAAGTAGACTGCAGGCCAGCAAACATGGAGAAAACTTTCCTTCAGTAACATTCAGAACACTAATGCTAGTACCGCCTATCAGCCAAAGGTGGACTACAAAAGCAGAGCCTAGTGTGCAGTTCTGTCCACCAAGGTGAAAGAGCACACAGACTGAATTTATACTCTGGAAACTTCTTAAGAGTTGCCTTTTATAACCCATCAAAGAACTGAAGTGACTTGATAAAACTCAGTGGAGAGGAAGGACTCCCTTGTCCCTTGGGTTGTCTAGAGGCACAGTGGGAAAGATGACATGGCCAGTTTTCAAATTTCCTTTGTTCCAAGATGAACAGATTCTGCCAGAGGATCAGTCAACCCCATAAACACTGTATGCTACCTGAGGTCATATTCATGGGAAGGAAAGAATGGATGAAATTCTCTACCTCCATTTTTATCTGGGTGATAAAGTGCACTAAAATCTAATAAAAAAAAATTACAGGCAAAGCCAAATTGTGTTTAGCATTAAGGTAGCTATTGGTGAGAATGCTGGTGTTATGCAGTGATGCAGACCAGTGCTCCTGGGTCCCGAGGAAGAGAGCTTGAGTGCACCCTGAAGCGTTCTTCTTGTTGGGTGTATGTGCTTTTGAAAGAGTAGAGAAAAATTGCCGTACCATTAGATCTTACACAAGAGTGCATACTGTTTATAGGAACTGAGACATATATTTATGTGAGAGCTAAGAGCATGGTAGAATGTGAACAAAAGGCCAATGCTTTGTTTTTAATAGAAAGAATGTGTAAATGGAGCCAGATTAAGAGATGTGGAATATCAAGCATACGTCATAAATGTATGTATATATTCCTACAAGGACAGGAGTTGTCTCAAGAATATATGTTGCATTTTCCACGTTTAGTTAATGTTTTCATTTGTCTCATGTTTTTGTGGAGAACTGGTGACCTCTCGGTAGTTAACATGACCCAACATAGACATTTTCTAAAGGGATCATGAATAATAACATTATTAATCCACAAAGTCACTGTAGAAGACTGTTTTCCACTGCGTCACCATGGAATTGGTGGAGGTGCCCAGTACAATTATGTTGTTTTAAATTCAAAGACAGTTGGAATCCCTGAAATGAGGGAGGATATTGGATACAGTATTTATCTTTTCCTTTTCTTTTACTTTCAAGTGATCACTCTCTTTATGCCATTGCCAGCTGGACCACAACTAGAGTTCTTACACAGACTCAATCAAAATGAATCTATCTTCCCTATAGGAAGTCTTATGAACTGTCCTCAGAAGCTACACTTTCAAAAGACAAAAACACTGGGAATAGCAACTACAGAGAGATCACCACCCTGTGGAAGAGCTGGCAATCCAATATCACTTGCATTTGTACAGCTCATCACAAAGCGTAGGGCTAATTTTCACCAACTGGAGTCTGCCATTACTGCAACACAAAATAAAAAGCATATTATTCCTTTGTTCACATGTCTGTGAACAGAAGAGGTTCTGAGCTCACCAGATTTCTAGAATGCAGTATGTTACATACCCTCTATCAAAAATGTAACAACTATCTCCATATAAGAGAGTATACACCATAAAATATAGGATAAACATACTAAAATCTATAGTCCTAAAGAAGCTAAACAACAAGGAGGACCCTGGGAAAGATGCTCAATCCTCATTCAGAAGGGCAAGCAGGATAGACTTTGACAATATAAGATAAAGAACAGGACAGGGGCCTTCAACAGAAGGCTTCTGAAAGACTCTACCCACCAGGGTATTGAAGGAGATACTGAGACTCATAGTCAAAGTTTGGGCAGAGTGCAGGAAACCTTATGGAAAAAGAGGGAGATAGAAAGACCTGAAGGGACAGGAACTCCTCAAGAAGAACAGAGACAAAAACCTTGGGCCCAGGGGTTGTGTAAAGACCAATACTCCAACTAAGGACCATGCATGGAGAGGACCTAGACCCCTGTTCAAAAGAAGCCCACTGGCTGCTCAGTTTCCAAGTGGGTTTCCTAGTAAGGGGTACAGGGGCTGTCTCTGACATGAACTCAGTGGCCAACTCTTTGACCACCTCCCCTTGGGGGGGATGTAGCCTTAGAGGAAGATGATGCAGCCAGCCTTGATGAGACCTGGTATGCTAGGGTCAGATAGAAGGGGAGGAGGAGGGGAAGAGGACCTTCCCTATCAGGAAACTAGGGAAAGGGCATAAGGGGAGAAGAGGGAGGGCGGGTGGAATTGGGAGGAGAGGAGGGAGGATGCTGCAGCAGGGATACAAAGTGAATAAATTGTAATAAATAAAATGCAATTCAAAATGTGACAACTAAATGTAAAATCAATTAAGCAACTAACCGTCATTAAAAATCTCATATCTTGTAGCCCTTTAGATAAAATTTCACCTCCATGATTTTCATGTCATTCGCATAGAGTCGGGACTGGAGGCTTTAGTTCATCTGCATTTAGTTTCCAAACAGAAATGAAAGACACCGGATTTTAGTCCCAAAGTTGTCACTGGCTAAAGAAGGTGTTAAGAACTTCATTTCTTACTGGGCACAGTGGTGCACCCTATAATGACACCACTCAGGGAGACAGAGGCAGAGGTAGAGGCAGGTGAATCTCTGTGAGTTTGAGGCCAGTCTGGTCTACAAAAAGAGTCCAAGACATCCAGGGCTACACAGAGAAACCCTGTCTCGAAAAAACAACAATAACAACAACTCCCTGCCACCCCCCAAAAAACTTCGTTCCTCTGAGCTTAATTTTTGAAATCTGCTAAATGAGATGAGCTCTCTCCCTCATCTTCCTTGTGAAACCTATTATAAGACTCACAGGCTTGTGTGTGGCTCCTGCCTCCCAAATGACCTACATCCATTTCTGGGAAGTATTCCTAAGTGTTGAAGTGCCATTGAAACAAAAGGATAAAAACATACTCTCTTTCCAGACCAACAAATTTTTGGAAGGCTTTGTAGAATAATTCAAAGAGTGATGAACTGGAGTGTTTTTAAAATTTGAATAAGCAATATAGTGGCATAAAATGTATAGTATATTTTAGTATAAATTATAAGATTTCAAAGATTTCTTTTACTTTGGGAATGCTATGTTAATCTGCACTCTCTGAACTTTTGTGTTAACCATTTGTTCTTGTGTGCTACTTCTGATTCTTTACCGAAAACAATGATAAGCCCTGAAAAGAAACGGACTTTTAAATCTGAAAGATCTCCACTGTATTAGTCATCCATCTGCTGCTGTGACAAAAATACCAGAGTTTTGATATGGCATCTACATAAAGATTTGCGTTAGCTCACTGTGTTGACCTGTCAATCATGATTAGCTGAGTCTGTTTGTTCAGGGACTGGAAGCAATGCAGAATATCATGGTGTTGATTGTGTGGTCAGACAAGGCTCAAAGACAGAGGGAAGCATTTATGGGCATACCTCTATTTACCTAACTTCTGCTTCAAGATTCTAACTCATGAAGGCATTAGCTCCCCAAAGCACCACAGGCTGGCAGTTAAGCCATCAGCATATGGGCTTTTTTTTTTAAACTCTCTCACTTTCTAAATGATCACCTGTACTAGCTTGTGCTTTGGGTATTAATCTCACTAGTAATTTTCTAAGAAAGAAAAATATCTTCCAACAAAATTTAGGTCTATTTTTTTTCTATTTGCTATAAAAATGTTATCTCCTGTCTCAATGTGCTTTTCAAATTAGTTCATTAGCCTTTGCTCCGTAAAACAAGTAGATAGGGAACTAAGAGATAGTAGAAACAAAGGCAGAAACTTGGAGATGCCTGGGCCTCCTCCCCATAGACTAGATGGGTTGCAGCTAAGTAACTGGAGACCTGTTTCTCTACTTGCCCATGCTCTGTTTTCTGCTCTCTGTCAGTGTGTCATAAAAGGCATGAGAAGGCTTGCCTCACCTTTCTGGAGGATACAGTGCAGTTGTAACCAGGTACCATGGAGGCAACAACCAAGTTAACAGATGGTCTGTGTTGGGAACTTAGTGACACTGACCTGGGCACTTCCATGGAAAATCAAGTTTCAGGACTACTGACCACATGAAAGGCAGGCGAGCTCAGCAACTGAAATCCAGACAGCGTATCCCATTTTGAAGCAAGAGTCTAGTCAGAGGACAGGATTTCAATAGCAGAGCCCTCAGCTAATCACTCTTGGCACTCTTTTCATTGATTTGAGAGTTTTCTTTATCTCCTATTGTTCCTTATAAACACCCGGGCTTAGGTGAGTGCGCAGCCATGCACACACATTTGTGCGCAAAATAAAAGGAAAAGAAGTATTGACAGAAGAGGATATTCAAGAGTTAACAAACACCAATCAGGCTGAGAAGCATTTGGCTGAGATTCCGACTTGTTTACTGGTAACTCATCTTTGTAAAGTGACTTTATGTTCTACCTTCATTAGCTGGCTACAGCCAGAAGGTTTTGTCACTCCTGACCCTCCTGACTCAGCGGTTTGTTGTCTCTCCTGTTAATTCTAAAGGCCTCATTTCTGGATGACAGCAACCACGATATCTAAAGCAGTACAGAGACTTTGAAAATCAAATTCTCCAACATGTGTGCCTATCACCCTTGCTGGCCCATCCAGCAAAATGTCATGCTGAGAGCGACTACAGTGACAGGGGGTAAAAACATTGTGTTCCAATATACGCGTTGCTAAAATTCTTTCTCTGAGGGAGATACACAATCTTCCATCTTGGTCCTCACGAGGTCCTAGAGACAGAGTACAACTACACACACTTCGCTCCAGATAACCAAAGAGTTTACTGGGCTGAATTTATAGAGCACAGATGGGGGACTAGATGTTGGTCATCCTCAAACAGCTGCTCTGGAAGGTTTTCACCATGCATGGATGATGGCTTTCTCTATAGCTCCATTGATGAGTTCCTTCCCCTCTAAGCTCTAGCTTCTCCCAGAGATCCCAAGACCCCGTTCAGTTAGGCCATTGCAATCAAATGGCTGGGAGGAGTAGCTGAACGCTTAGGTAATTGTCCAAAGACCCTCCCCACTCAGTCTTTCTCTGAGAGATGCCAGCTCTGGCAGGTAGGCACAGCTGATCTCATGAAGACTGCAGCAGTTGAGAATACTTCCTTGTAACAATGGCATGGTGTTTGCAGTTCTGAACGTCAATATTAGGTGACAGATCGGTGACTGAATGAATATAGAGAGGCTGAGGCACAACCATGGGTAATACTTTCAGCAACAGAATCCAGGAGACTGCTGTGCAGGGTAGGAAAAATCTTTGCATATGCTGGAGATTCAACTCAGAGTCTTGGCCCACTAGGCCCCACTGCACCCTCATTCCCAAAATGTCACTGAATGCCTTTTCTTAGTTTCCATGTAGTGCCCTCCACCTCCTTTCCCTACTCTTTTCTACCTATAGTTAATCTAAAATATCCCAACTTAATCCATTGGGAAAGCCCAAAGTTCAACCTAGAGAGACTGAGAAATGTGCATTTTGTTAAGGGCTTAGTGGGCCGCTTTGATGATCAGCTTGAGAGCCAGTGGGGGGAAAAACTGGCTAAGGCTAGTGTGTTTTCACACCTTTAATGCACTTGGGATTGTTGTGGTCATGGTGAGTGGAGGTCTTGGGGTTTGTTGTCCCTGCATCAAATCTCTCTGTAACACAGAAGCTTTTTTCAAGTATATAGGTATTTAACAAGGTGAAGTTTGTTTTTTTGTTTTGTTTTGTTTTTGTTTTTGTTTTTCCTTCAAGGATATTTCATTCCTTGTTAGTAAGTACAGAGATGAAAAATAGGCAGTGGTAATGTGTGTGTGTTTCCTTCATTCGGAACACTTGAGAATAGCTGATATATACTTGGATGACAACTATATTTGTCTAATATTTACCTTAAGTGATTTTAATTTCTACTTTCTTCCCATACATGAGCTGTTAAAATGTCTCATAATTGCGGTTTTTGTAAAATACTTCATCTGTTTTGTGAATCTGTAGGAACAGCAAATTTAGTTCCCAAAATTTGTATCTGTGGATAACATTTGATATTTTAATTTTATCGAGTAGTTGCTATCAACACAATTTTAGAGCCAGAAGCCAAATGTTGTTGTTTTTTATGGTCTGGTACAGAAATGGCTATAGTTAGGGGAAAAAAAGGTAACATCTATCCATCAGGCAGGAATGCATCTGCACCCTGGATTCTGCCAATGGGGGCCCTGGTAGAGATGCCTTCCTTCTTTTTGGCCTCCCTTGAATATATGATTTCCTCCCATGGATCTGATACTGTCATTGTATTTCCTTTTCTGGCTCCTACTTTTAGCTGACCCCAGGCAGCTGCCAGTGTTTGTTCTGGACAAAGATAGACTCATTTCTGTCTGCTCTCAGCACAACTCAGATACTAACCTACGTCGGCAAGATAGATGAGAACTCAAAGGGTGGCCATTTGATTCTGTCCTTTGTAATATATACAAAACTCACTTAGAAATTTTAAGAATCTAAGTGGTAACTGCAGCGTCAGTCAACAACTCTGTTACCTAATACACAGCTTTTCTGTATGCAGGGATTCTGGATGGTGCATACATTTTGCTTAGTAATATATTAAAAACTGAAATCCATAATTGGATTCTAATGCTTGAGATAACAAATATATTTGTTCAGGAAGTTAGGTGCAGATTTTATAACTAGTAAGATATAAAAGAATGTTTGTTGAACTGAATAAAAATAAGTTTTAAAATTAATTAGAATATAAAATGGGGCATCACCAGGAAGAAAGGATGAAGGCAGGAATAAAAATAAGTTTTAAAATTAATTAGAATATAAAATGGGGCATCACCAGGAAGAAAGGATGAAGGCAGTCCTGAAGAGATTTGATAGTATGGGGTAAGTTGGTAAGAGAGGAGGGTTCCCCCTTTCTGAGGACTAGAGGGCTAGGATAAGGGGCTAGAAAGAAGGAGGGTGGGACTGGGAGAACACAAGGGAGGGGACTGTGATAGGAATGTAAGATGAATAAATAAATGTAAAAAAAAAAACAATATGGGGTAAGTTACATATAAGCTTAACCTAGAACTATTCATATGTCCTAAGTGGTCAATTTAAAACATGCTCTTTGTGATGTGTTGTGGCTCAGTTAGGTTGGCAGAGAAAGCACCCATTCACACCAAACAGCTCTCTAAGCTCCTGTGTAATTCTGTTCACACACTTGTATAAAACTGTAATTATCTTTTTGTTGTAGTTTGTTTTGTGTGTGTGTGTGTGTGTGTGTGTGTGTGATTAAAATTTTAAGGAAGAACTAACTCTTCTGAAGCCAGTTTCACACCTGCACATTTTCAAATCAGTGTTTCTGAAAAATGACTGATGAAGCGGTTACTTCTTTGGTACATGAAGGTTCTTCCAGACTGGGCTGAGTTAGGCACAACTGCTAAAGACACATTTACACCTCTGCATCAGGCCAGAGATTAAAGAGACCTTCCCAGTGGCAAAATATGCTTATAAGGGAGTTATGTGACCTTCCTCGGGGCGCTTTGAATGGAAAAATTTTCTTGTCTGGGGTAGGAAGGTAAAGGGCAAAGAGACAAAGAAGCAAGAACAGTTTAATAACTCTGGAACTCCCAGATGTCTTCGACTGGTTTGTCTCTAGTATTTAGAGTAGGACCAACACAGGTGAACTGAAAATAGTCAACAGATGTGTGCTTTCAGTCTGGGCCGTCCGTCCTCCCTTACTCCCTGAAGATGCTGGCACTGCCTGATGCACAGCTGGAGCAGAGCAGTGATGCAGTGGCAAGCTAAGGACAACCCCCTGATGGGTGTTTCCTGTCAAGAGCGATGTGGCCATGTTCACGCTCCAGCCTCAGGCACCAAGAAGGAGCAAAGTGAAATCTCTTTATTTTCATCATCTTGTGTGTTTCAAAGGACTTTTTCCATTTTCCAATTATGGTTAAATAGCACTTTTTTTTTCTTCTTCTTCTTCTTTTTATTTTTTGCCTCCTTAGTACGTGTCACGAGCATTAGGTCTCCTCCCATGGATAAATCTGGAGCATCAGCCCACAATTTGCACTGTCAGCTCCAATGAGTGAAATCTCCTGCACTGGCCAAGCCGTCTCACTTTTGCCTTTGTAGCAACTTTTAGACCACAATAACCATCATCAGTTTAAAGCAGCAGATCCATTACATTTGCTCTGTTCCTACAGCCCCACATTAAGCTAATATTATCTATTTCCCAAGTGAAAAGAGTCCTTCCAGCCCTATCAATTATTAATTCCTTGCTTGCAGCTAATGTTTTCTCTGAATTATTTAAATGCATCTTCATTTATCAATAAACATAAAATGTTAAACAAAGAATACTGATGAAGGGCATTATTTAAACTATAACATTTTATGAGATTATTTCAAGCGCCTTTTTCTGATTTATTAACACAATATATTTTATAATTATTTTCCATTTCTAAAAAAAATATTCTGGTTATCATCTAGAGGTTTGTAGATTTTTCTGAGTGCTCCCTTCAACTTCTGTTGTGATTTTTGTCAACTTTCTTTAAAAATATCCATTAGGTCTGTGTATATATATTTCTGTGTATCTCCACTTTCTTCTCTCATATATGTATGCATATTCATAATATGTCTATCTGTATACATATGTATTCATATACATACATATAAATTGCACATAATGTTTTAAAAACTAAACACATGTTCATTATTTCTGATACTGTTTTTAAAAGCTCAAAGACAACATTAACTTTAAATTTCCTATTGCAATTCTGTACTATCTACTGCAAAGCGGGACTGTGTGGTGCTCAAAACATCTGCACAAATGTGAATTTAGCAAGTAGGCAAAGAACAATGCCTTTCATTGTTCAAAGCTAAAGCTTTGAAATTGAGGCACATGAACTCCACACATCCCTCCTACTTGTTGATATATTTTTCAAGTCTTAGTATACACGCTCTCACACAAACTGGCTTCTTTGTATTCACTCATGTTATAACTCCAAATAAATGTACATCATTGATAATTCCAGCCATTATACAAGTACATTTTTACCTTGCTACCCTCTGGAGTAGAGTAAAACTCGGTGTTGTGCAAGAAATGCTTTAAGTACACCAGACTAGGTAATAAAAGTTCTATAAACACTGGTAAAAATAAGAATTTTAAGATAGTAATAGTCTAATCCTGCATCCAATGCCACACATACTTCTGCCCCAAACACAAGGTTTCTTTAAATAGATGATAAAATGTGGATGTTTTAAAATTGGTATCAGTACTTCTAGTTACTTCTTTTTCCAATTCCAACAACTCAGGCTTCTTAGATATTTTAAATTGCCCCCCAAAAAGGCTAAGTTGAAAACAATGTCCACTATACCTAACATTTATTTAACAGTAGTTACATATTTATCTGGAGTATCTGATTTTTTTTACTAAGAATATTTAATAACTAGCACCTTAAAGCATTAAAAAGACCATGCACTCTTCCAGTAATATAATTTTAAAGCAGACAATAACTTTGAAATTTACATGATCCAAGACTTTATAAAAGCTAAGAAACATAGACTTAGGAGTATTATTGACATTTCCATAGTCACTAAGTGTTACCAATCATTATTAAAGTCCATAGATAAATCTAAGTCTGGGGCGTCTTTGTAATAGAGAAAAAAAAAAAAACCCTGCATGTTTCAAATAACATGTTTGCCTATGCTTTCTTTACATTGAAGCTAATCTGTCTTTGAAAACCTATATTGGCAGAGAGAGCGCTCCAAATTTATCAAGTCTGTTACTGTCTAAATTAATTTTATTACAAATCAACATCAACTGGAATTCGAGTGATGTAAGAAAGCAATCACGGTGCATTCTAACATCTGTGAGTTTTTCAATTGCACGACACATGATTCTGTAAATTACTTAATGGCGTGAACTCAGGATAAGCCATAGGCAAAAAGGAGCTAAGCACTACAGTCCCTTAATGTCTTGGCTTCTGCCTTTTAAACAGTGACTTGTCTCTAAGGCTTAGACTAAGTTCAAGGTGTCTTGAATCCAGCAGGTAAGGCATTATTCTAGAAGTTCTAATAAAATCTTGCAGTCATTCTAAGCAGCAATGGTCTCAGCTAGGTTTCCTTGTTCCTCTCCTGGAGTGGCGGGGACTAAACCCCAGTGAGAGAGTTTTTCTGAGGTCACACAGCTGGTAGAAAATCACGTCTTTACGTTTCTTCTAAGATGAAAGCTGTGAAAGCTACCGGGAGGAACACTTCTTTGCTTGTTTCGTTAAGCATAATAATAGACAGAGAAATTGCAAATATCTGAAGCACAAAGTTCAATACAGTTTGAAATTATTATGAATACCTTGTCAAAATAAATGACATAATCACCATATACTCCCCCAAACTATATATTTAGGGAGCACTGATAGCCTTACTAATGTTGGCTTTTCCTACTCATGAACAAAGTGTTATGTCTCTAATCATTTAGGTCATCTTCAAGTGTTTTCCCCTTCAAAATTCATAACATTCATGTTTATAAAAAGTGATGTACATTTTCAGTAAAATTTATCCTTCACCTTTTTTACTGTTAATTCTGTTACAGACAACATTTGAAAATTTAAAATATCAAATGGATTGCTGCCAATGCACAGAAATACAATTCATTTTTTTAAAATTCATTTTTGAGATTATGACTTTGCTAAACTTATTTACATTTCTAATAGACTGTTTTAAAATAGATTTCATTTACTAGTCCATATGGTCATATCATCTGTGAATAAATAATACTTCCTCACTTCCATCTAGGAGTCTTTTATTTCTTTTCCTTGTATTATTACCCTAACTAGAATTTCAAATATAATAGTTAATAGAAGAGATTATAGATGTCTTTGTCTTATTCTTTATCCTAGGAAGAAATCCTTTAACTTCTCACCATAGGTATGATGTTAGCTGTGCATTTAGTTTTAGATACAGATTAAGAAAGATCTTTTCTTTACTCTTTTGATGAGAGTTGTTTTTGTAATCATGTCTGGATGTTAGATTTTTGTCAAATTATTATTATTATTATTATTATTATTTGTCTAAGGCGATCATAGAATTCTTTTTTAGCTTACAGGCTGTGCTAAAGTCTGAGCGTTTAATTGTTGAAAATGTAATGCCCAAACTGATAGTGGTAAAGCAAAAACACTTTCAGAACTGACAGAAATGGGATAAACATTACTAGCTGTATAAAAAGACATCTGAGAGCTAGCTGGCTAGCTCCTTCCTTCACACATGATATTCAGGTAGGGATGGGCCTCACTATTAGTTAGAAAGCAGGGCTCCACCAGCCATTGAACTTTATTGATACTGAACTTCTCAGTCTTCAGAAATATAAGAAAGAAATGCCTGGCTAGCTGCATTTTGCTGTAGAAGCCTAAACAAACCAGTGTTGCCAATCAATATCCTGAATGACGGTGATTTTTTTAATATTCATTTTTTTTTGTCTTTCCAACCTTTCTCTTTTAAAAAATGTCTTATTTATTTACTTATTGCAATTTATTTACTTTGTATCCCCGCTGCAGCTCCCTCCCTTGTCTCCTCCCAGTCCCACCCACTCTCCCTCTTCTCTCCCTATGCCCTCTCCCCAGTCTCCTGATAGGGGAGGATCTCCTCCCCTTCTATCTGATCCTAGCTTATCAGGTCTCATCAAGGCTGGCTGCATCATCTTCCTCTGTGGCCTGGCAAGGCTGCACCCCGCAAGGGGGAGGTGAACAAAAGAGCCGGCCACTGAATTCATGCCAGAGACTGCCCCTGTACCCTTACTAGGAAACTTACTTGGAAACTGAGCCACCTATGGGCTTCCTCTAAACAGGGGGTCTAGGTCCTTTTCATACATGGTCCTTCATTTGGAGTATCAATCTCTACAGTCCCCCACCCCCTCCGGACCCAGATATTTTGGTTCTGCTGGTCTCCTTGTGGAGCTCCTATCCCCTCCAGGTCTTTCTATCTCTCCCTTCTTCCATAAGGGTTCCTGCACTCTGCCCAAACTTTGGCTATGAATCTCAGTATCTCCTTCAATACCTTGTAGGTAGAGTCTTTCAGAGGTCCTCTGTGGAAAGCTCCTGTCCTGTTCCTTATCTTCTCCTACTTCCAATGTCTATCCTGTTTGCCCGTCTGAACAAGGATTAAGCATCTTCCCTAGG
This sequence comes from Meriones unguiculatus, assembly GCF_030254825.1. Classification (NCBI taxonomy): domain Eukaryota; kingdom Metazoa; phylum Chordata; class Mammalia; order Rodentia; family Muridae; genus Meriones; species Meriones unguiculatus. The sequence continues at coordinate 26,390,890 of NC_083365.1, forward strand.
GTTCTCCTTGTTGTTTGGCTTCTTTAGGACTATAGATTTTAGTATGTTTATCCTATATTATATGTCTAATATCCACTTATATGTGAGTACATACCGTATGTATCTTTCTGCTTCTGGATTACCTCACTCAGGATGATCTTTTCTAGTTCCCACCATTTGCCTGCAAATTTCATCATTTCCTTGTTTTTAATTGCTGAGTAGCATTCCATTGTGTAAATGTACTACACTTTCTGTATCCATTCCTCTATTGAGGGACATCTAGGTTGTTTCCAGATTCTGGCTATTACAAATAAAGCTGGTATGAACATAGTTGAGCAAATGTCCTTATTGAATGATGGGGCATCTTTTGGGTATATATTCGTTATTTTTATTCAGAGAATAGACCTTCTTGGTATGATACATTATCATTTCAAATACGGTTAGGATCAAACAGTCAATATATGTTTATAACGTGTTTAAATATATGATACCATATTACAAAAATCACCACATACAAATTTAAGCTTTTGGTGTAGTTTTTTAATAATGTCTCTCTGCTTAAGAAAATGGTAGAAATTATTTCTTCTTTTTTTGTTATTTGTTTTTGAAACATTTGTGCAGATACAGTTCATTGAAGTTCTTAGGTATTTGGTTGAATTCACCACTGATATCATGTGTGCCTGAGATAGTACTTAAGAAGTGTTTTCTTGTTTTAGGAGAAAATTCTATTTATTGGTCGTTCTGGCTCCTTGTGGCTTCTGTGCCAGTCTCAATGGGTCACTTTCCGCAGTACTTATTTCTTCCAAGTTGTCAAATTTATTGGCATAGACTTTTTTCTAATATTCTTTTTTAATATCTATGAAATCTGTAAAGAGACCACTCTTTTTCTTCACACTGGCAACTTATATCACTTTTCTTTTTTTTTTTTCACTCTGTCTCCAGGCTTATCAATTTTATGAATACTGTATAAAAGATCTTGCTATTATTAATGTTTTCAATGTATTACTATCTATATTGTTTGTGTCACAGTCTAGTATTTCGTATTTCACTTTATATTTTTCTAGTTCCTTTTCTTTCTTTCTTTTTTATAAGACGGGATCTTACTATGCAGTCCTAGAGGGCCTAAAACTCACTATGTGGCTTTGGACTCAAAGAGATCTGCCTGCCTGTGCTTTCTCAGTGCTGGAGAGGAAGATGATGCAGCCAGCCCTGATGAGACCTGATAGGCCAGGGTCAGATAGAAGGGGAGGAGGACCTCCCCTATCACCTCCTCCCTTATCAGTGGACTAGGGAAGGAGCTTGGGGGAGAAGAGGGAGAGTGAGTGGGACTGGGAGGAGATGAGGGAGGGGACTACAGCCAGAATAAAACATGAATAAATTGTAATGAATGAATGAATGAATATTTTTTAAAAAGTATGCACCAACATATCCAGCTTTTTCCTGGTTTTGTAAGGCAGACATTGTAGTCTCTAATTTGAGGATTTTTTTTTTCATTTGCAGACATTTGATATATTTTCTCCTAAGTATTATTTATATGACATGTAACAAACTTAAAACATGGTGTTTTCATCTTTTACTTTGAGAGAGTTCACATGCTATTTCATGTGTTCTGATAGTTAATAATGCCAGGGATACTATAATAATACAATGGAAAGTGAGTCTAGAAAGGGTATGGTGATGACAGAAACAAAATTAGTATATGAGAATGCTGGCTTTTCACCGTGGATTTTAACATCAGCAGGTTTCCGCCAACAAAATTCATTATCCATCAGCAAGTTTGGGAATAGAGTATAGAACACTTAGCAAAAATTTTTAAAATGTGACTGTGTGATAAATCAATAAAAAAATAAAGGCATCACCTTATATAAGATATTCTAAGACGGCAGTATGTTAAACAATTAATCTGAATATGAATTTTATTTTATATAAATTAACTAGTTTGGTAATTACATAACCTTGTAAAGAACACGCAAACATGAGCCTCTTTTACAGAGAGGTAAACACAAAGATAAACTAATTAAGAGAGTGAATCTGGCTCCAGTATTACAGAATATGTGCTGCATTGCAATGCCATTCTACTCCCAAAATGATAGTATTTAAACAAATGATGAAATAGCAAAGCAATTTGTTAAAATACTTGTGTTTTATTTATAAAATAGGACAGGACCCTACCACAGAGGTCCTCTGAAATATCCTGCTGATAGAGGTAATGAAGCAGAGGCTGAGACTCATAGCCAAACTTTGGGCAGAGGGCATGGAATTTTATGAAAGAAGGGAGAGATAGAAAGACCTGGAGAGAACAGGAGCTCCAAAAGGAGACCAAAAGAACCAAAAACAACAACAACAACAAAACAACCCTAACCCTTGGAGCCCCGCAGAGACTGATACCCCAACCAAGGACAATCCATGGAGAGGACCTAAAACCCAGGCTCAGATGTAGCTCATTGACTCAGTATCAAAGTGGAGTCCCTAGTAAGCAGAGAAGGGGCTTTCTTGTCATGAACTCAGTGAAAGGCTCTCTGATCACCTCCCCCTGGGGAATGCAGCCTTGCCAGGCCATAGACGAAGAAGGAAGAAAGTACAACCAGTCTTGATGGGACCTGATAGGCTAGGGTCAAATAGAAGGGGAGGAAGACCTTCCCTATCAGTGGACTAGGGGAGGGGCATAGGAGGAGAAAAGGGAGTGAGGGAGAGATTGGGAGGAGATGAGGGAGGGGGCCATAACCAGGATACATGATAATATAAATAAATTAATAAATAAAAACTTAGAGCAACTGGTTTAAATTTGATACTCAATGAAGACTGTGAATCTAATGGCTCAGTGGTAGGGTATCCTGCTTAGCATATGCAAAGCTAAGAGCTTGGGGTTGTTCTCCAGTACTGCAAAAAACAAAAAGATAGTGTATATATCTCATATCGCATATTAAATATATATATATATATCAGTATCACATATCATATATCATTTATCGTATATCTCATATTGCTGACACCGCAGGATAGAATGCTACTGTGATGCTGTGTGGGTTTATTTTGTTTGCCTTTGAGTGTGTGTGGTGAGGAAGAGGTTGGGGGATTTCAAGTTTGATAAACCTGAACAGAATCCATGGAAAGTGAATAGTATCGAGTTTGGTGCATAGATACCTGGAGATTAAAAGACTACTATCCTGAAAAGAGAAAAATGTTTTATTTTGCTTTTTACCATAAGATAGATGAAAACGTATCTGAGACCAGGAGAAGGAAGAGGCCTGATACTTACTCAGATAACTTTTTGGCAGTATCTTTTAGATCATATCACTTGTAATCATGAGATTTTGAGCAATTATTGAAAACTCATGAGTTATACCAACAAGATTCATGAATAATTTTTAAATGTATTCAAATGTGATCAACAGTAGAAATATTTTTAAAAAACATAACAATATCCATCCCATTTGTCTTTCTAAGTAAGGATTGATCTTACCCCGGGTCCTCCTTGTTTAGCTTCTTTAGGTGTACAGATTTTAGTATGTTCATCCTATCTTATTGGTCTAGTATCTACTTATAAGTGAGTATATACCGTGTGTGTCTTTCTGCTCCTGGGATACCTCACTCAGGATGATCTTTTCTAGATCCCACCATTTGCCTGCAAATTTCATGATTTCCTTGTTTTAAATTGCTGAGTAGTATTCCATTGTGTAAACCACAGAGAACCTCTGAAAGACTCTATTTAGCAGTGTATCAAAGCAGATGCTGAGACTTATAACCAAACCTTGGGCAGAGTGCAGGGAATCATATGAAAGAAGAGAGAGTTAGTAAGACCTGGAGAGAACAGGAGCTCCACAAGGACCAAATATATCTGGGCACAGGGGATTGTCTGAGACTGATTCTCCAACCAGGGATCATGCATGGATATAACCTAGAACCCCTGCTCAGATGTAGCCCATGGCAGCTCCATATCCACGTTGGTATCCTAGTAAGGGGAACAGGGACTGGTCTCTGGCATGAACTCTATGGCTAGCTCTTTGACCTCCCCACTCCCTGTGGGAGAACCAGCCTAGCTAGCCCACAGAGAAGGACATTGCAGCCAGTCCTGGTGAGACCTGATAAGCTAGGGTCAGATGGAAGGGGAGGAGGACCTCCCCTATCAGTGGACTTAGAGAGGGGCAGGGAGGACATGAGGGAGGAAGGGTCGGATTGGGAGGGAATGAGAGAGGGGGCTATAGCTGGGATACAAACTAAATAAACTGTAATTAATATAAAAAATAAAAAATAAATAAAACTATAACAATAATGTTAATATAACCTTAAATTAGATGCTGAAGAATTTCATTAATTATAAAAGGTTATTGATGTTCACCAAGTATAAATGATACATGAATTATAAAGTAGACAAATAATTGAAGAAGTATATCAGAAAAACTAGCTAAGGGGGTATTTAGTGATTGATGAACACAATAAGAATAATAAAAATTTGAAATAAAATAGTAGGGCTTTATTAAAGTGTGTTCTAATGTGGTTGTTCATGTGTCTAGCTATTTAACATTTTTAATTTCCCTTTACATGGCCAATACGTAGGTAAATATTGTCAATACCTATTCAAGTGATGAAAAATACATGGTCTTTTGGGAGACAGCAAAAAGTCTCATGTGACAAGTATTACAAAAGAATTATGTCCCCAAATGTTAAAGGGTACAAAAATGAGTAAGGGGGAGACAGTAAGTACTTTGAGGAAATTGTGTCTGACTTGACTGTTGAAACATGAGGAGAAACTGCTGTGAGCAGGGGAAAGAGTGACTTCCAGGCACAGTGGTTAAGAAAAAGAAGTGCTAACCAGGTAAAAATCCTGAGCTATGTTGATAAGTTCTGGTCAGGGGATAATGAAGTTGAGAGCCCACTAGGGTCAAAAGTTAACCTGCGCACCCAATTTTTGAGTTATTTTTTTATGACAGTGGGATTTTTTTGTGTAAGGTGGAAGTAATGGATACCTAACAAATTTTCCCCCAGCACTGGAGTATTGAGGCCATTGATTCTTTTGCCTCAATGACTTCAACATGTGCCCCTGTGATACACTGGAGAAGGTTTAATTAAAGATAATTCCAGAAATGTTCTCAAATCCCAGATAGATATCAAGCTTTATTGCCGTATTTGTTCATCTCCTTTAAATTTCTTTCAAGAAATGACAGGTACCATTAGAGTAGATTTTCTTCCCAGAAACCTGCTTCTGCTACCATCATGCCCAGCAGCCTCTGCAATACATGTTTCCGGGAAGAACATTTCACTGTCATAAGTGCTGACTGGCTCAGACAGTCCTGGGGCCAGCCAGGAAATTTACAGGTAAGCCTTCAATATAAATTCCCCTGCTTCCATACGCCACTGCAAAGCACATGAGGTGGTCCTTTTTTTTTTTTTTTTCTTAAGATCTTTAAAAAGCTCTTGTTAGGTTGCTAAGTTAGAAAACAAAAATCTATATCTTGTTTCTATTCTAGAGCGAAATCCTTATTGAAGCCCACATTATAGTCACATTAATATCACATTAGCTCCTCATGATTAATATTACTACCATGGATGAATTAATAATGATTGGCCACTTCGCTAAGGTTTTTCCCTCCCCCTACCTTGTCATGAAGAGGATCCAGGGTATTGATTATCACAAATATAATGGATTGATTCATCACTTATGGGAAAAGAGCTTCTCTTCCCATCAGCTTATTCTTTTCTTCCATCCCAAAGATATATTATCTTTGGAAGCAGCTCAAAACCATCTACAAATTACTCACTGCAGCCAACAATTATAATTAAGGATGGGTGATTTGAACGCCAGCCTTGAATGAATGACGATGTCTTACATTAATGAATTGCCACAGAGAAGAGACACTGAGAAGACAGGATCTTTCTTCCCTCTTTCAGCCTTCCGTGGAATGAAAAGGAATAGATACCAGGATTATCATCCGAAAGAGATGATCCATCACCAGACTAGCTTAAACTGTAGGGCAAATGTGGTCTACTGAATCACCTTCTGCAAACCTTTGAACACAGTCAGGAGGTAACCATTTTCAAACACTTGATCTTACAGCTACTTATCTTACAAGCAGGGAAATGTTGACTGTCTCACTGACCAGCTTATTCCTTGAGTTTCTTCTTTGATTTTATAAGTCAACATTACCTTTTTTAAAAAGGTTACAATTATTTTTTATTGCTAATTATAAAAACATCCTTCCACTGCTGTCAAGTCTGAATAAAACTATTAGCCACCAGTATGGTCCTCGTACTACAACCTTTCATTTCATGGGCCACCATTGGACTGAAACTTCAGTCTAGAATTGGGCTGTTGATTTGATGCAGTTGTGTTTTTAATTGCGTTTTAAAAGCATTGGCACATCTTCTTCTCATTGACATTTGATCCATACGCAATCACAGTAGTCTAGTGTTAACCTCAAGATACTAACCTAATCTGTGCATTAAGAAGATGATAGCTGTTTATTGCTACACTTAACAATGTCTTGTTAGATTTTAGTATCCTTAATCTACTAATGAGCACTTGTGGTTTCATAATGAAATGGCTAATATTTCTTCCCTTGAAGTTGTGAGTAAATGGACTTCAAAAGTGTCTGTGCTTTATATATATTCATATTCATGTGAATCTGAAAAAATTCAATGTGAGAACACTCTAATGCCTTTCAAAAGCCACTTGTGGACAGCATTCTATGAAGAGGCATAACCTTGTTCAAAACATGGAGGTTTGCAAAGATCAAAGATAAGAAAACCATTTCATGACAATATGACATACAGGACAAGAAATACATTCTATAAACAATCTACAAAACCATAATAGAATCTGCTAGAAATTCACAAAGAAGGTAATAAGTAAAGCAGGTTTAAGGAAAACACACACACACACAAATATTCTTACATTTCTTGACATCATAGAAATAATGATGAATCAAAATTATACTGCTGCCAAGTACCAATGAGAGAGCTTTCTCTCTCATTGGGAAGGGAAGGGAAAAATGATGGAGGGAAGGAAGAAAAAAAAGAGGATATAGGAGAGAGTCATTTGAAGGACAAAGAGTCATACAAATTAGTTAAATTTTGTTTGGCTTATTTGTTTACTATAGGGGAGAATGGAATCAACATGTATTTTTTGGCTATATTAAAGCCATGCTAACTGAACATCCTCCTAAAGTCCACCCCAACTAGCATCCCCCTAACACCCACCCCTAACTAATATTCCCCTTAAAGCCCACCCGGAGTTAAGACTCGCCCTAATGTCCACCCCTAACTAATATTCCCCTAAGGCCCACCCCTAACTAAAACCCTTTAGTTCACGGTATTTCCCATGTGTTCCTCTGCCTCTTCTTCCCTGCCAGAATAATCCTCTTAGGCCTCAGACCTAATTGTATAAGTCCTTGCCCCGAAAGCTTTCCATAATTCTCAGTTGTTTATCAAATTAAATGCAAATTTCTAGGCAGCTCCTCAGAATCCTCAGCCTCATAAAGCCCACTGAGCCTGGCTTCTTGTTCCTCTACTCACCCAATAACCAGCACCTTCTCCTACAGCTTCCTGTCATGTTAACCTTAGTGGAGGAGCAGGGAAAAAAAAATAAAAAAAACAACCTAAGCCCCAGAAGAGGTTATTTTAGATAGGGCCTTCAAAACAGAATCAGTGAGAGCATAAATTCATATAAAAACGAGGCCCGAGAGAACAAGATATTTTGAGATGAATCCATTCAAAGGTCAAAGCATTGAGGTAGGTCAATCCCACTGCCTCGCCAGAATAGAAGTTTTGATAGCCAGGTTAAGTTAGAGATAGTCTAGAATCTGCCATATTAGGAGTAGTTATACCATGACAACCAGCAAGCAGTAGAAACCAGGGCTATTTGTGTGTCTTGAGGGAGCAGTGAGCCAGGTCAGCACAGTTTCTGAAGAGATGTGGGGTATGCTCAGAACTCCAAACATCCCAGCTTCCTGCCAGTAGTTAGAAGTTCCACCTTACAGTATGACCGTGACCAGACTGTGAGCCTTCTGATGAAGAGGGTGGCTCTTTTGTCTAGCTTGAGTATCTCTGGCTGTTCTTCCCACAAACGTGTGTAAAGTCTGAGCTTCAGTAACAGATGATCTGGGCTGAAGAAGAGTCCTTTCACACACAAAAAAGCTGCTTCTCACCGGATTTGCCTTTTTTTTTTTTTTGAGACTTTTGGGTTTCATCACTTTTCTCATTTTTTTTTAATTAATGATCTGAGAATTTCATGCGTGTTTTAATTATATTCACTCCCTGCCTCTCCCAGATCTACCTTCCCCAGTTTCTACCCATGCCATTTTGTTTGTTTGTTTTTGATCCATCAAGCCTCTTCTGATTTTTGTTCAGACTCGCTTAGATTTCGTTCTTCTTTTTTTTCTCTATTAATGAAAACAGGCATTCCCTTTTGAACAGAGGCTCCTCAGGAGAGGGGTGAGAAATTACCTTTAAGTGATATTTATGTAATTAGTTTGGCATTTACCGACATTGACTTAGCAAATCCTATTAATGATTTTATTACTTATTATATTTGTCCTCAAGCTGAGAAAAGGTTCATTGTCCAAATTAAGAAATAAATCCTGATAAGGGGTCTTTAAAAGCAGACAACTTTAAGTAGAAGGGGATGTTCTGTCATCCTTGGCTTATGTCTCCTTCTTCATCTTAGGCTGACCCCTGTTCCAGTTAACTTTCTTGACATCTGTAATGCCACATTTTGGTTTTACTGGGTGTATGGGTGCAGTACAAGAGCGTTGAGTAGTTTTGGCTCCGGAGACTGATGTCTCAAAGTTTTGCACACCTCTTCAGCATTCATTAAGCTCTAAGAATGTTATTTTCACAGACAGGCAAAGGAAGTTTGTAGACTTGACAACTTTTCAGTGTTCTGCAATCACACTCCGCCCAGTGAGAAACACAAAGAAATGAATGACATTTCTTTCATGCTTATGTGGTACCTCTAGATCACCATCTAAATTTACGGAGATGAAGGGGACACAACTTAAGAACTTATGTCAGCTGCCATCAGCTTGGTTATTGTTTTTCTATTGAAATTCAAATAAAGTAAAATGTAAGTTTCCTCCAATATTGCATCTTATTAGATTACATCTAGAACATTTTATTGTGTATTTTAGTCTCTTAATGTCATCCTCACTTAGGGTGGGAGATCTGTAGCACAGGACAGTAGACTGCTTGGTTAAGCATGTGGCCTGAGTGATGATCTTAGATCTTATTTTCATGCAATTGCAGACCCGTAGCTACCCCTGACTTGCACAATTCTGAACAACTCAACTTCTTTGTGCAGTCTTTGGGTATAACCAATGTCTTTAAAATATGAAAAACAAAATGTTCCTAATGTTTCTGTTGCTCATTCACCCAGGTTCAACAATTGGATCACTAAAATACATCATTAGATATGTGCAAGAAACCCTTCTATTTGATCTCTACTATGCTTCAATGTATCACGTCTTAAACTTTCTTGAACCAGGTCAAGAAAGTCAAGAGTCATTCTTGAGCAATCACATCCAGTATTTCCATTGTTTTTTGACTGTAACACTGTTCCCAAATATCATTTACCCTCTTGCAAAAAACAGCCTCTATCCTGTGCCCTCCCATGTAGTCCACAGTGCTAGCTGTGTGTGAAGTTGAAAGAGAACACGTACACGAGATTAAAGAAAGAGAGTAGGAGTCCTAGCTTTTTCATCTTGTGGGCTTTCCTAGTTGCATTGATTACTAATTAAAGCTTGTTTGTGTTTTATCGCCATAAACTTAAAACGAACTTGAGTATATTTTCTTATCAACTAACTGATAAGACATGGAAAATAATGTTGGACTCTGCCTTTGTAATTCCTTAGAGCAAATGCTGTGCAAGTAAGTTCTTTCTTAACTTTTCTAAGACAGAGAGAAAGAGTCCACCTATGTAACAAATGGAATACAAATGAAATCCTGAGGAGATAAGCTGGCTCAACAGACTAGCTCCTTCCATTCTGTGAGAGTTTAATCTATCTCAAGCCCAGGAAGACAAAGGAGCCTCCTCTTGTCTTATTTCCAGAAAAGACTCCCTGGGTAATATATTGGTTTTAATTTCAAGAGTATAGACTTCTTGCATCTACTGACTACTACATCTAGTTACTGTATCTACTCCTTGAGATATTTGCCCCTTAAGACTATTTTCCTGTTTGGAAATTATAGCTATAAACCGATTAAGGACACCAGCCCCTCTTTCCTTAAAGATAGGCCTAGTTATTACTTCAGAAACAATGTGATTATAGAAGATTAGTTAGATTAATCAATGCTTTACAAGGTTAGTGAGCTGTCCTAAATTAGATAGTGCCTTAGCTACTTCCTCATAGTGAACATTGCCAGGCCAATTCTATTGTTGTTTTCTTTTTCCTAAGAAAATCCAATTCTTATGACTAAGTTATCCCTTATACCTCCCTTCTCCCTCAGATATGAATAAAAAAGGATCTTTTCCCATTCTGTCCTGAAAGATTTAGTGAGCCAATTACTCTCTCAAGAGCTGCAGAGTCTAGCATGGTGGCTCAGCTACTAAACTGCTTCCCATGTAGCATGAGGATGTGAGATTTAATCCCAGAACTCATACAAAGATGCTGGGTATGCCCATATGTTCTTGTATTTCCAGAACTGGGGCAGACGGAGTCAGTACAGTCACTGAATGCACTGACCAACCAGCTTAGCCTAATCAGCAAGTTCAAGTTCAGAGGCGACCTGTTTCAAAATAAAATGAAATAAGGTCAGTGTCGCCCAGGAATTGATACCTAGGTTTGAGCCCTAGCCTTCACACAAACATATGTGCATGCATACCCATGAAAAAAAAAGCCACACACAAACATACCATACCATACCCTCACTAATTGTTTTAAAGCAACTTTTCCACCCTTTGAAGACATTAGACTCTGGGCCACAATCTAAGCTTGTAGTTGTATTTTTTTTAACTCTTTTATTTACATTTCTTATATCTTCTCCCCACTCCACTCAAATCCCTTCCAACACCCCAACACTAGGCAGGAGAGAGAAAGGGTTAGTGGGGGGAGAGGGGGAACAGTTATTTCTTAGCTGCTTCCTGGAGGACAGGGTTGTTAGGTTTCTTGGAGCCAGTCTAATCCTCATTTCAGGAGATCTCCATCTTCTTGTTTCACAACAGCATCCAGGAGCAGCAAGGGGGAAGCAGGAGCAGCATTATTCTTTCTTCGATCTCCACTCTCTGGGCTCTGGCATTTATCCTCTTTCCAGAGTCCTCCGAGTTAAACTAAGTGCAGCTGGCAAAGAGCTCCTCTCAGAGCCTGCGTGAAGCAAACAGTCTGCTGCTGTGGACTATCTGAATCAGTTCCACATCCCACACCTGGGACCAAAACAAAAAACATGTTTATATCCACAGCATAAGCTAATCGATTCCAAGTGAGAACCTTGGCTTGCTAAATGCTGAGGCATTGGAAGCCCTGCAGTGGTGTAATAAGAGCTTCCGTGTCTCTGCCTTATACTTCCGGGGCAAATCCTGATCACCCCAGATCTCACAAAGGATTGGGAACTGTGACTGTCATACAACAAAAATGAGATTCAATTTACCCTTTGCCTCCCATCTCCTCCTCTCCTAGCACCTGACTTAGGAATTGCTGTTCCCTGAGAAGTTTTTCACACTCTTCTCTTTGGGTGTAGGCTGTGCTGTACCCATGATTCTGCTGTCCTTTGAGGAGCTACTTTTGAAAAATTGCTGTAACGTGTTACATATATCTTTTGTTACAGGATTGCTTAATTTCTTAGATGCAGTGCTTAAGGGTCTTTCAAACCATTTATCTTTGACTGTATTTATTCTAGAAACCTGGAAACTTATTTGGGGTACATACCAGCAAAGCTGGATTTTGGAATCGGATTCCTTCCCATATGGTACCAATATATCTCTGTCTTTGCCTTCATGAAGCACAGCCACAGATGTTAACATTTCTGGGTTTTAATAGGCCTCTGATCTCGGGCAAGCCCTTTTTTGGAAGAGTCAATGGTATGTTTTTAAAGCTACAGCTCATTTACAAGATTGTTTTTTATGAGATTTGTTTCTCCTGGTGATATGGCATTCACCCTTATTCCAAGATTTTTAACACATAAACTAGCAGAGGGGTTGCCTGGCACAGACATGAATGCTCACATGGTAACTAGTCTAAAAAGGCAAGAGGAGATTTTAGTTTCTCCGGATATAAAATACTGTGAGTGAGGTCCAGAGGGTTTACTGGATGTATCTCTGTTTTGCAGGATGTCTTGCTGGGACATCTCTCTCAGGTGTATTCTCACAGCTTATTTAGAGCAGGTCTGATTAAGAGTCTGCAAAGGAGACAGTGAGAAGCCAGAACTTTCCTGTGAAGAAAACAGGCTGAGTGAAAAGTCAAATCTGAGTCTCATAGGGACAGTTGTTGAATACTTAGAGATGCCTTTACTATGGCTGTCACAGTTAGTTGGAAGAAGATGAGACAATCATGGAAAGTTATTTCATATGAAGATACAAAGCTCTTTTCTAAGGGACAGTACCACAATTTGTGTGAAGAGATGTTATAAGCATCTTTGAGTAGCATAATAATTTTATAGTGACCTGTCTCCCACTATGGCTTGGTGTAATTATATCATATTAAGGACAATAGTAGAACATGCTAACCATACCAGGAATATATTTGCTTAATAAATATAGTTCTCGTATCTGCAAATTTTTCCTTAATAAATTACCAAACCCCAGACCACCAAAGTCATATGAACATGAAGGGGATCATCATTTTGGTGCTACGTATTTACCACTGGTATTTTTAAATAAAGATGCATTAGCAAAGAAATTTATTTTATTTATTTATTATTAATTACACTTTATTCACTTTGTATCTCCCCATAAGCCCCTCCCTCCCCCTTCTTCATGCATACCCCTCCCCAAGTCCACTGATAGGGGAGGTCCTCTTCTCCTTCCTTCTGATCTTAGTCTGTCAGATCACATCGGGGTGGCTGCATTGTCATCTTCTGTGGCCTGGTAAGGCTGCTCCCCCCTCAGGAGCAAAGAGCAGGCCAATCAGATTATTTTAAAGAGAAAATTTTTTATATACAGAAACTTTTCAGCTCCCTGAGGTCTCATTTATTCACGGTTGGTCTTAGGGCCTGCATTATCAGCCTCTTGTTCAGAAAGTTCTGTCTTCTACCAATAAGTTCTAGGCTCACCCCACTTTCTCTTTACTGAGTCTCGTTGTATTTATTAGCCACACGTCAGGTCAGACCCCAAGCTCAAGAGTAGATGATCAACACAAAATGAACTCAGTGGTATTTTTTTAGACCTTTTTGTCTAATTTTGCTTCCTTTTGTCTTTTTTTTTTTTTTTTTTTTGGTTTTATTGGTCTTTTGTTTGTGTATTTTGGTTTATGCTTCTGTGGGACTTTGCATGTGTATGTCTGTGTGTGTACATGTATGTGTTTATGTATTTCTCTTTGTTGTTGTTTACTCTTTATGTAGAGGTGAAGGGCATGGAGTTGAGGAGATGGGAAGCTGGGGAGGAGCTGAAATTAGATGGGGGCAGGGAAAAGTGTGAGCAGAGTGTATAGTATAGAAGAAAATTTTTTTCTTCAATAAGAACACAATTCAATCAAAAGCTCCAATCAAATTGTAGGGGAAAATGATAGCTTTATGGAATGCTTTTAATTAGAGGAGAAAAACAGCTCAACTCTTTTTTGTGTGTTTAAATATCCCAGTGACTATTCAGAACAAGAACTGATGGTGTAAAAGACGATGTTAGGACATCGAAGAAAGGTGTGTGCGCGTGAGTGTTGGTGCGTGCTTTTGTGTGAGTGTACAGGTGTGCATGTCTGTGTATATGTTTGATTTCATGTTTCATGCATGTGCATTCTCTACCACAGATTCCAATACAGAATTTTAATAGAAATTAAAAATGAACTAATTTTGCTTTTGGGTGGAAAGTCATGGGAGCAGGGCATGTTGGGTATTTGGATCATTTCAGGAGAAAAATAAGGTTGAAACAGCTTTGATCTAAAAGAATAGCTACGTTTAACCTGGTCTAATTTTTAGATCTCCCGTCATCAGTTAAGAGTTTGAAATATGAATTAAGGAATAATATTAGGGAGGTAAATATGTCAATCTACTTTGGGGAAGAATGCAATCAAATTACTTCATCTACTTTACGTGCTGGTTTGTAAAAATCTACTTGCTTTTATTCACGTGTTCTTGAGGCTCATTTCTCAGCCAAGATCATAATTTTACCCATCCCTCATGCTGGACTTTAATCAGGGCCACATTGAGAGTTGAGAAACCTATATTTGAAACACTGTAAAGGGCTACTATTTTGATTATTTCTGATTAAACACCTTAATCAGGTCAAAGCCCTTCCACCGCAGGATATTTAAACAATCTTTGTTAGTACTGAATAAAGGTGATTTTAATTCTAACACAAAGGGCATTCTTCAGTGTCAGACATCTGTTCGAAAACTTATCATAGCAATATACTCCCTGAATTGAATGAACAAATTTGATTAGCATTAACTTCTGGGAATGGTTTCTAGCTGATTGACCTGGGGACCTTATCTTTAGATATTGGCATTGTATGGATTAACCCAAATCCAGGAGAATGTCAGATATTAAGGCCCATAATTGCAGGTTAATTGGAAGATAAAGATGCTTTAATCTAATATTGCACACAGGGAAATAATGATGGTATTAACTTATTAGCCTGGCTGTGGGAAATAATCTTATTATCATAAGGAGGATAGAAAATACATTGTCCTTGTGCAAATCCTTCATTAAAGTTTCTGTAATAAACAGTTTGGAGATCTGACAAGTGATTAAGAAAATGATATTTTTGTCTGTATCTTTGTTGTTTTTCTGCTACTCCCAGCCACATGGTAAAGAGTTGTGTGATTGAAGACCTCAGAAAATTTTGAATTTCTTAACTTGTAGGGAAAAATAATTAGTGGTGCTTTTACAATGGTATAGCTCACCTTTCTCAATTACATTTAAGGCATACAGCATGCATTACAATTGCTAGAAGCAATGTTTAGGATATATTCACATATTTGTTGTCTCACAAATGACAAAAAGTATTTTGGTTTTGGGAAAATTGGATAAGATGTGAAGACAGAACACAAATCTTAGAAATAGCAGAAAAAGTTTTAATGTTTAAATATTCTGCTTGGTTATAGATACTTTTTTAATAGGTACATTTCTTCAAAGCTAATATTTATTGGAGTGTAATGGAGAAAAGGTAAAGTTAAAATTGACTTACCTTTTCAGTAGTTAATCATTTTATTTGTTACTTTGAGAATATTGGAGAACTTAATTAAATATGTTTTCAGACAAAAATAATGTACTTGGAGGAAGTCAGGTGACTTGTTTGAGGTTACACAACTGTATCTGCTAGCATGACATTTGTGTCAGGCTTTCCCGATTAGAAAAATCCGATTCTATTTATCATGTTATGAATTTGAATATGAAATATATGGATGTGTTCAAACACATGGCCTCTAAAGTCTTTTCTGTACCCTTGATCTCATTCTTTATCCATCCTGGCATTCACTGTCAGGATGTGACTAATAAGACCCTCTGTAAGATTGCAAATATGGAAGGCAGCCCTTTTTTTGGTTTCTATAAACTTCACTTATGATTATGATCTGATATGACCTACTGCTGTAAAGCACAAATACGGTCACTTCCTTAAGTATGTGCATGGCAAGGGAAGGAGCTGCATAATAGATCACGCAATCTCCGAGGAGAGCTAAGAATTGAGAGGAAAGGAGCGATATCCGTGCTGAAACCAACAATCAAGCCACTCAGCCTGATTCTGAGACTTTGGAGTTTTCACGACAACAAAGCGATGTGATTTCCTGTATCTTCTCCAGCTCTCGGTGGTTTATTTAGTAATGAGACTGTTTCTACCAGGTCACCCACATCAGTTCATTTTGACCTTCTGTCAATCTCAGACCCATGGCAAGGCCTCATGGGTAAGAAATAGAAAATATTGAAACAGGGATATATAGAATTGAAATATGAAGGTTGTGCTGCTAAGATACTTTGAACCATAAAGCCCTGTCTGCTTCAAATATTGTCACTTATATGCTGTTAGGATAGTCTCCTATCATTTTTGAGACCTTCTTCATGTTACCGAAGGCATGTAAGGCTCATTTTTATGTCCTCAGCATTAGAATCAGCCCCTTTCTATAGAGACTCCTAGGGGGTGGTCTTGTTGGAGGAAGTGTGTCGCTGGGGATGGGCTTGGAAGCTCAAGCCAGGCTTAAGGTGTCCCATTCTCTTGCTGCTGTTTGAAGATCCAGATGAAACCCTCAGCTAGCTCTCCAGCGCCATGTTGGCCTTTGTGTGCCCATGAGTCCCACCATGACCATAAAGGACTAAACCTCTGAACTGTAAGCCAGCCCCGGTTAAAAGTTTTTCTTTATAAGAGTTGTTATGGCCACAGTGTCTCTTCACAGCAATAAAATTTAAGACAGACTCTTCCCTCAGTGGAGAAGGATGCTTAGATAGTAAGATATGAGTACAAAGTGTGCATATTGCTACTACTTGTTACTAGATCTCTTAGTCAATGGAACAAGCAAACATATATGTGTTTATTTACACACATACACAAACCAAATACATACTGACTTATCCATCACTGTGAGTGTATTTATACAAACACAACTCAGTTTCGATATCAATCTTCATATGTAGTGAGCGTGTACATGAAACCCAATAGAGAAACTTCTAGAATATGTGAGCACGGATGTAAACATACACATGGTCTTTTGTTTTAGGTACATATGTTTCACATATATCTGCATATAAATTTATGCACACACACACACACACACACACACACACACGTAAACCTGAGCTTATTCTAGTAACTTCGGTTCCAATCCAGCGCCTCAGTGTTCCTGCCAGCATCTTTTCCCATACATGTAATTTCCTTTTGGTGAGTGGAAAATCTGTCTTTCATTATCCCTAATATATTTACTTATTTCTCTAAATCCTAGATTACATAGAAAGTAATTTCAAATTTGCTTACTCATATCTCAGCAGGGGGAAAGAAAAACTTCAAGAGTTCAAATTGTTTACATTTTTATGTATTTAACTGTGGGTATTTAATTCAACTGCCAATGCAAAAAAATTCTTGGGTTAGTGACCGTTCAGTTTTGCTGTGGTTAGGCTATTCATCTGAAATGGAGTTTGATCAATTTTGTACTGTTTAAAGTTCACTTTAGGGATTTTCTTCATCTCTTTCAAATTATACTCCATGCTGATTGCATTTTTAGCATAGTTTGTAAAGTCAAGTATAGAAACACACTGAAAAAATGTTCTTTTTTCTTTAATCCATTTCTTCCAAAATCACCTATTTCCATCAACTGAATAAAGAGATTCCAACCTGTTGCTTTTAAGTTTTCGTTTTTTGTTTTGGCACATATAAACAAATATAGGCATTTTTCTTAGTTTATCTATTAGTTCATATCTTTCTTATTTTTGTTTTAAGCTCTTAAGTACAGTAACTTATGTTCTGCTACACAGCAACAATTAACAAATAATAACTCATTATTCAGTCATCATTTTATCTATTTTCATTGATCTTCCTATTCTGAAATATAGAAATTAATAAATGATTTTATTATGTATATCTTTAGGCTAAATTCCTAAAAAGATAATGCAGGGGCAAAGCTAATTTGGGTAGATAACTATCATATTTCTCTCATAATGGAAATTGATATTCCTACCAGCAAACTTGTTTTTCTACTATTTTCTATTAGAATATTCTTATACTTTTAAAAATAAGTATTATTTAGAGCTTAGGTATATAGAAATATAGTTATCATACTCAAAATAAGGCAGGTAAAAATCAAATAAGTTTATTATTATTTCAGATACTATGTAAACAACTTTTTCTTTATTGTTTGTGGATAATTTGCCTCTGTAATATTTCTCAATGTTTAAATATTCCACAATTTTTGTGAAAACAATCATTTTTACCTGTGATATATTTTACAAACGGCTTTGCCCAATTTGTTAATGTTTTTATAGTATTTTTACAAAAATGGCTTTAAAAATAATGTATGCAATTTTATTAATCTTTGTCTTTGCTCAGGGAAATTGAGTAAAAAGACCATACAACGATCTTTAAAAGCTTTTGTGTTTGTGTGTGTGTGTGTGTGTGTGTGTGTGTTTCTCTTCTTTCAAATCATCCCAATCCAAAAATAACCGTTGCTATCAGGTTTCTGTCCAAAGCAGTGTATCATTTAGTGCTGTGTATGTCTGAAATTTAGACCATTATTTTATGTTACATCCATTACATATCATGCATTCTTTTGGTTTGCTGTTATTCACCATTATTCTACTCAGTTATCGAGCTTGCAGTATGTGGGTTTATTGCTATGTTTTTATCTGCTCTGTCAATATAATGTGATAATGGTTCCTTGATCTCCTTTAGTTTTCTTATTGCTCTGGCTAGAACTTCAAGTACTATATCGAAGAGGTACGGAGAGGTTGGGCAGCCTTGTCTTGTCCCTGATTTTAGTGTAATTGTTTTGAGTTTCTCTTCATTTCATTTGATTTTGGCAATCAGCTTGCTGTATCTAGCTTTTATTATATTTAGATATGGGCCTTGTATACCTGATCTCTCTAAGACATTCATCATGAAGGGATGTTGGATTTTTGTCAAAGGCCTTTTCTGGATCTAATGAGATGATCATGTGATTTTTTTTTTCTTTGAGTTTGTTTATATGTTGGATTACATTGATGGATTCTCATATGTTGAGCCATCCCTGCATCCCTGGGATAACCTGGGATAAAGCCAACCTGATGATAGTCGATGATGTATTTGATATGTTCTTGGATTCAGTTTCTGAGTATTTTATTGAGCATTTTTGCATTGATGTTCATGAGTGAAACTGGTCTGAAATTCTCTTTCTTTGTTGAGTCTTTGTAGCAGGGTGACTATAGCTTCATAGAATGAATTTGGCAACGTTCCTTTAGTTTCTATTTTATGGAATAGTTTGAGCAGTATTGGTATTATCTCTTCTTTGAATGTCTGCAAGAATTCTGTGCTAATACCATCTTGGAGTTGGGCTTTATTTGGTTGGGGGAATTTGATGACTGCTTCTATATCTTTAGGGGTTATAAACCTGTTTAAACTGTTTATCTGGTCTTGATTTAGCTTTGGCAGGTGAAATCTATCCAGAAAATCATCCATTTCCCTTAGATTTTCCAATTTTGTGTAATACAGGCTTTTGAAGAAAAACATATATATATATATATATATATATATATATATATATATATATATATATTAGTTTCCTCAGTGTTTGTTGTTATGTCCCCCCTTTTGTTTCTGATTTCGTTTCTGATATTCTCCATCTGCCTTTTAATTAGTTTGGCTAAGGGTTTGTCTATCTTTTTTATTTTCTCAAGAACCAGATCTTGATTTCATTGACTCTTTGTGTCATTCTTTTTGTTTCAAATTTATTGATTTCAGCCCTGAGTTTTATTGTTTCTTGTCATCTACTCCTCTTTGGTGTGTCTGCTTCCTTATGTTCTAGAGCTTTCAGGTGTGCTGCTAAGTTACTAGTATGGGATCTTTCTAATTTCTTTATGGAGGTGATCTGTGCTATGAATTTTCTTCTTAGCATTTCTTTAATTGTGTGCCATAAGCTTGGGTATGTTGTGCCTTCATTTTCATTAAATACTAGAAAGTCTTTCATTTTTTTCTTTACTTCTTCCCTGGCCCAGTGGTCATTAAGTAGGATTTGTTCAGTTTCCATGTGTGTGTGTGTGTAGGCTTTCTATTATTTCTGTTATTGCTGAGTTCCAGCTTTAATCCATGTGGTCTGATAAGATATAGGGGTTATATCAACCTTCTTATATCTGCTGAGGTTTGCTTTGTGACCAAATTTATGGTCAATTTTGGAGAAGGTTCTATGAGGTGCTGAGAACAAGCTGTAGTCTCTTGTGTTTGGGTGAAATGTTCTGCAGATATCTGTTAGGTCCGTTTGATTCATGACATCTGTTAGTGTCTTCATTTTTTCCAATTAGTTTCTGTCTTGATCTGTCCATGGGAGAGAGTGGGGTGTTGAAGTATCCCACTATTAATGTGTGGGGTTTGATGTGTCATTTAAGCTTTAAGTAATGTTTCTTTTATGAATGAAGGTGGTCTTGCATTGGGGACATAGATGTTCAGAATTGAGATGTTCTTGGTGGATTTTCCCTTTGATGAGTATAAAATGTCCTTCTCCATCTCTTTTGATTAATTTTGGTTGAAAGTCTATTTTATTAATACTAGAATGGCTACTCCAGCTTGCTTCTTAGGTTTGTTTGTTTGGAAAACCTTTTCTAACCCTTTATTCTGAGGTAATGAATATCTTTATTGCTGAGGTGTGTTTCTTATATGCAGCAGAAAGATGGGTCCTGTTTTCATATCCATTCTGTTAATCTGTCTTTTTACTGTGGAGTTGATGTCATTAATGTTGAGAGATATTAGTGACCAGTTGTTGTTACTTCCTGTTATTTTGATGTTGGTGGTGGTAGAGTGTGTGTGATTCTCTTCTTTTGGTTGCTGATGTGGGGTTATTTATTCCCTGTGTTTCCCTGGATGTAACTGGCCTCCTTGGGATGGAGTTTTCCTTCTAGTATCTTCTGTAAGGCTCGTTTGTGGATAGGTAGTGTTTAAATTTTTTTTTGTCATGCCATATCTTATTTTCTCCTGTTATGATGATTAATTTTTTTTTCTTTTGCTGGGTATAGTAGTTGGGTTGACATCTTTAGTCTCTTTGTGTCTGTAAATATTTATCCAGGCCCTTCTGGTTCTTAGAGTTTCTGATGAGAAGTCAAATGTAATTTCTGATAGGTTTGCCTTTATATGTGATTTGGCCCTTGCAGCTTTTAATACTTTCTTTGTCCTACATATTTAATGCTTTAAATATTATGTGGCAGAGTGATTTTCTTTTCTGGTCCAATTTACTTGATGTTCTGTAAACTTCTTATATGTGTACTGGCCTCTCTTTCTTTAGGTTGGGGAAGTTTTTTTCTATGTTTGTTGAAAATATTTTTCTGGGCCTTGGAGCTTGGAGTCTTCTCCTTCTTCTATTCCTATTATTCTTAGGTTTGGTCTTTTCACAGTGCCCCAGATTGCTTGAATGTTTTATGTCAGTACCTTTTCAGATTTAATATTTTCTTTGACTGATGTATCAGTTTCTTCAGTCGTATCTTCTATCCCTTGGATGCTCTCTTCCATCTCTTGTATTCTGTTGGTGATGCTTGTATCTATAGTTCCTGTTCTATTCCTGAGGCTTCCATCTGCAAGATTGTCTCAGATTGAGGTTTGTTTGTTTTAGATTGTGTTTTCTTTATTGTTTCTTGCTCCAATTTTTTAGGCCTTGAATAGTTTTATTAATTTATTTCTCTTATTTGATTGTGGTTTCCTGCAATTCTTTAATTTCTTTAAGGAATTTGTTCACTTCTTCCATATGTTTAAATGTATATTTCTGTGTTACCTTGAGAGCTTTATCTTTTTTTCTTTAATGCCTCTATCGTTTTCATAATTTCAGATTTAAAATCTTTTTCTTGTGCTTCAGGTATGATAGTATTTCCAGGGCTTCCTGTGGTAGGACTGCTGGTTTCCGGTGGTGTCTTATGGCCCTGACTTTTGTTGCTTGTGTTCTTCTACTGGCCTATAGCCATCTGGTTGACTCTGGTGTTAACAGGCCTGGTGGTTCCTCTGCTGGTTGTGTCCTAGGTGGGCCAGGCAGCTGGGAAGGGAGCAGAAAAACCTCCAAACTGAGAGCTACTCAGGTGCTCCACAGGCCTCCTCAGGACGAGAGACAATCCAGTTTTGCTTTCAGAATGTAATTTTCAGTCCACCCAGAGTTGATCTTAGCTGTTGAATGATAAAGGAGTAGAACTTTTTTTCTCGATACAGATAACAATTTATCCCAATATCGTGTATTCCCCGAAATCACCCCAGTACTAATCCAACCAGAAATCAGATGTTTTTAGCTCCATCTCACTTAAACATTGTGTTGCTCTGCTTCATTGGCACAGTCTTGCAGAAGTACTGCACTATTGTAAATAGAACAGTATTATTCCAGAGATGGATCCTTGATGAGACACATTCTTCCAAGTTTGCTTTGAGATCACTGCGCCATTTTATCCTCACCTTTTCTTGTTCATTTTAGATGAGCCTTAAAGTATCCCACCTCTTCTCTGGCTAGTCCTCCCTCACTCCCTAGAACACCTTACTAGCGTTTTGATTGGGATTAAATTGAATCTCTAGATCAATGTAGAGAGAGTTGACATCTTCCAGACTTTAAGTGCTATAATCTCAGAACACTGTATTTCTCTCCACATGTAGGCTTTCTTTCAATAAACCTTGTGCTTTCATTATTGAGGTTTTGCCCATATTTAGCACTATTTATCCGTTAGTTCTTTATATTGTTATGTGATCATAAATAGTTTCTGTTTCACAATTTTTGTTTTAATTCTTTGCAATTTATATAAAGAAATGAAATTGATTTCATATCCCAGAAATTTGCTGTTCAGTTTTTAATTCGGCCTGTGCATTGCTCTGCAATTACTGGGTTGAAAATTAGTTTATCTGTGATAATACCAACCTTGTAGAGTTTGCATACTTAACATTTTTATATATTTTAATTTATCTTGCCATCACTGAAGAATAACATCACACAGCAGTGAAGAGGGCTGGATTCTCTCCATCCAAGTGCTAAAGAGAATTATTTAGCTATGAAAAGATTATCTGCTAAATTTTAAAAATTCTAAATATCAACTTTTATCATTTTGTTATAACTGTCAAATTATCATCCCTTTTTATTATTATGTCTTATGTGCTGAATTATCTTAATTTTTAACATTGTAATAATTTTTCTTTCCCTTCCTTCCTTCCTTCCTTCCTTCCTTCCTTCCTTCCTTCCTTCCTTTTTTCTTTCCTTCCTTCCTTCTTTTTGCTTGCTTGCCTGAATACCAATGTTTCATGTCTGGTCTTGAACTCATAAACATGAGTCACCACACTCAACTGAAGCTTATAATTTTTGAACATTCATCTATACAATTTCTTTGTTCATAAAAGGAATTTGCTTGTGATACAATAAAAATATCAGTGTTAGCATTCAGATATGTAATGAAGAAAAAGACTGAAAAATTATGTCTAGTTTAGGTCATTATAAGTCATTTTGTATGCACAAATAACTAAATGTATTCTAGACACATCTTCCTGCCAATTAAACTTGGAAAACTGTTTTTAGTAGCATTCTACACTTTCAGTGTATTTTGTTTTATGAAGGATGAAAATGTAAGTGGTGCATATAAAATGCACAGCTTTGAACTAAGACTGATTTTAGTAGCTAGAAATACAGGAGTTTTGAGTTTCTTTTTTTTTCAGATTTATTCAGGATTCAATTTTAAATAAACATTTTCTAATAGAATATATCGATGTAGACTTTTTATCTATTAGTTTCAGCCATCCGTAATAAGCTAGGGATGTTAATTTGAAAATACTATCACCCTTATTAACAAATGTATCAAGATAGTGTTGCCTTCCAGAAAGCTGTTCTGTATGTTAATGTTTGGGAACTTGAGATAGGATAGGTTTGTAGCCCAGGGGCAAAGTACTTGCTCAACATCTGTGAGACCCTAGACTCAGCTCCAGCACTGCTGTAAAGTTATCCTACGTTTTCACAGACTCCTTTAAAGCCTCACATTATTTAATTGTCTCCTCTTTACTCTTATGTTCGTTATTTTTTTTTCTGTCTTAGTTTTCTTGACCATGGGTGCTTGTGTGTTTCCTTAATGTAGCTATCTTCATTTTTCTTGTATTTCTACTCTCTACAGCTAACTTGTGTTATCTTCATCGTGCCTTTCTGCTGAGGTGCAACTGTACTACATACTGTAAGAAAATATAGATCTTTGAGATGCAGCTAGATATAGTTTTCTGTTTTCATACGTTCTGTAGACTAATTGCAGATTCCAGATCAGGAGGCATGCATTCCAGGCAGTTCACCCCCCCCCCTTGCTTCCTTGCCCTGTTGGTATATTTAGAGAAACTTTTATCACTGTTTCTAGATTAGTCTGTTTATGAACTTGATGGAAAAGAATCAAGATGAAGCCTTCTGTGGTTTCTGCCACTCAAAATTGACATTTATTCTACTGGGAGAAAACTGACTCTTGCAGGGTGTCTTCTTGAAACACGCCAAACAAACAAAATAATTATTAAAAAGTCTTAACCAGCCAGAGTGCTTAATGAGGACACATGAGCTAGGAAATGGGTAATGACAGGAGCTATTAAAAATACTGATGTAGGTCTCATAATAATTGCAGGAGCAATCATATTTTCCTTTCTTTGGTAACTATTTGTTTAAAAAATGTATATTTTGGGTCTACTATCCAATTTTCTTTTATCCTCTTAGTGTTTTAGAAACTATGATTTAGTTGAATTTAATTTGTGTGTGTGTGTGTGTGTTTAATAGGCTCTCTTTTTGTAGGCCCAACTCACCTGGAACTCACTTTATAACCAAGTCTGGGCCTTGGATGTATGAAAATACCCTGCATAAAACCTCCCAAATATACACTTTGATTTTTAGTTTGAAACATAGCAAGACAGAGTTGGTTATTACTAAATCGGATGAAGGAAACATCCCTGGTGATAGATTCGCGACTTTCCAGATTTCAGGAGTTTAGCCTGTTTTTTCTGACACAAGATCCAGTTGCATTGAAAAACAAAACAAAACAAAAAAACAGAGCATTTTTCCACCGTTATTTAGGCCTTAAGTAATGTAAAAGTCAAAGTCTGAGTTCTGAAGTAGTGCACTCAGCATCTCTTCTCTGCTTCCTCGTGACTTGTCTTCCGGTAACCTTTCCACTGGAAGTGCAGACTTGTGTGGCTTACTACCTCTGCTCATAAGATGTCTGACTCTCACTGGGTCACAGGCATGGCAGATCCTGCATCATCAGGGTGATTCCTGTACTCTGCTCCTCTTTTGGCTTACATTTTATTTACTTTCTGGGTCTAACCAGCTGATCAACACACTTAAAAAACAATGAAAGTCTCAGTACATTTAGGTGGCTATCAATAGGCATATAAGTCAAAGTGAGATATCTGGCTTGTCCTGATTTAGTTGGAAAATGCAAATGACTGCTTTCTTATATTTTTGTGTATTTATAATTCTTCTTTATTGAATATAATTTTTCATACCATATAGCCTGATCATGTTTTCTCCTGCCCCAATACCTCCTAGATCCTCTCCTCTCTCCCATTAGTTGATAGTAGAGAATAGTGGATCTCAAGGATGGTCTTGGTGACTCTTAATTTTTCCCCAGTGTTTGTCTTGCAGGGAGCTAACTTGGTTAAATTAGCACGGCAGAAGATGGAATCTATCTGGTTGCTGAAAACCCTCTCTCTAAGAGTTTTTTCCCAACCAAAGACTACGGGTGCCCCTTGACACACTGTCTACCCTCACATTTCAAACATCACAAAGTGTTCAAGTGTGAAGAGGCAGTTTAGCTCTTTATGGTGCTTCAAGCCACATCTGGCCCAATCTTCTCAGAAGAAGCTTTTGAAGAAGCACAATTACCTGTGATTTTGCTTGTATATTTATGCCTATGAACTATGCCTATAGCATTTCTTGCTGGTGCTGTGAGACTATGGCCTTGTATGCCCTTTAGTTTGTACCATCTGAGGTCATAATTAGCATTCTCAGTGTTTTGCTGTTTCTAATTGTCATCTGGTATCTATTATTTCTGATGAATGGTTTGCCATCAGCTCCAGCGCCTTTTCCTTTGCAGATTATCAGTCTCCTGTCTGTCTGCAGCTTCTACGGTTCTTTCTTTTAGAGTCTGCAGTTGAAATCAGCATTGTCGATTTTTGTATTCAAACATTTGTATTTGTCCTACTTCATAATTTCAATCGCTTTGATCTCGGAGCATTAAGAAAATTCCCATTTCTTCTAATGTTTCATCTGTATAGTGTGGTCTTTGTCCTGCAACTCTACAGTGCTGCAGGGATTGTGCTTTTGCATGCTCTGCTTTCTCCTTCCACATTATGTTACAGAAAAGCTCCTTTTTAGCAAAATTGACCCCTCCTCATCTTTGTCCCGTGCTAACTTTGCTGTAGCTCTTGAGACTGAATTTTGACTAGCTTTAAGTCTCCATGCTAGCATTTCTAACTGGATTTGGTTCTGATCTTCTCAGTCTTGATTCATTGTTCCAAACAGTTCTTCTGTTCTCACTTGCTTTTATTTTATTTTTTCATAGAGCACGGCTTTCATCTGTGTTTGGGCACTGAAAATATATTCACATTAAAGCTTTGCTAGGATGGTCCATCAGACAGTTTCTCCCTGAGAAGACTTGTGTTCCTTATGCTTATTTTTCTGCCTGAAATTTTTTTATATATTAGATTTAATTACCTACTTAGTAACCAGAGCACAAAGCAAAGGCTTTGAGCGTAGTTTGTGTATCTGGAAGGGGATGAAAGCCGATGGTGGGTGAGGAGCAGCTGTGGAGAAAAGGTGTGTCACTAAGTAGGTTACCCTGATATGGGGCTGGAAGTTAGTCTACCAGGGAAACTCTGGGAGATGGTGTAATGCAGACTGGCCAGTAAGGCCCATCTGAAGGTCCAATAAATTAGAGTCCATGGACTAATTTTCCTTAGTCAGTTTGATACTACTTCAAAAGGGCTACGATTCTCCCTTTCCCTAGTAGGCCAGGCTAGTAGGCGTGGCACATTTTACGGGCCACAGGGGGAAAAAAGACACACACACACAAAAAGTGGGCACTAGACATAGGCCAGGCTTATGGGCTGAAGTTGTGAGAGCAATAAAAATATCTGAAGTGGCATGAACTGTTTATATAGTTGCAGATTTGTTTGCAATTATACATCTTTTTTGGCTTTTTCCTTTAGGCATCCTTTATACCTTTTCTCTTCTATGTGTGTGTTCCTATGCATATCCTTTGTGTGTGTGTCCATGAATGTTGGCATGTATGAGGGTGGCTGTACATGTATGTATACTTGCATGTAGAGACTCAAAGTTAATATCTGGAGTCTTTCTGGATTACTTTCCACTTGACTCATTGAGACAGGGTCTCTCTCTTGAACCTAAAATTTGCCAGTGCAGCTAATTTGGGTACCCAACTTGTCTCAACCTTCAGAATGTTGACATTTCAGGATGGCCACCATGCCCTGCTGTCACTTTTGCCAGTTCGGGGTATCTGAGCTCTGGTCCTCAGACTTGTGTGGCAGTGAACATGTGACATTCCCCCAGCCTACTTTCCTGGTTTCATTACGACATTTTTTTACACGATTGATGTTGGTTGTTCTCCTCCACTCCCATTCATACCCTTCCACTCCAATAACTCCTTTCTACTTTCATATCACATCTGTTCCTCCCCACTTCTGCTTTTTCTCTTAAAGCCTCCTTCTTCCCATCTCATGAACCTTTCTCATTTCCTGTCCCCTCCCCACACTCACTCCCACATTAATATTCATATACAAAATTTAAGATTTAGAATCTGCACATCAAAGAGATCATGGGAGTGTTGGCTTTTCTCAGCCTGAGTTATTTCATTCAGTATCATTTTCAGTCCCATCTAGTTTCCTGAACTTTATATTTATTTATAACGGGAAATTTTTTTTTTATTGTGTACGAACACCACACTTTGAGAGTGACAAAGCCCTGCTGTTGTGGAAAGAGCAACAATAAATCTTGATGTGCAAAAATCTCTTCCACTGGATGTGGAGTCCTTTGGGTGTCTGCCCAGGAGAGGCGTGGCTGGATCATATGGCCATTCTATGCTTAGTTCTTATAAAAAAACATCTTCACCGATTGTATCGTGTTAACACCACTTTTCATTCTTACCAGTAATGAGTGAAAGGTTCCTCTTTCCCACATCTCCATCAGCCTTTGCTGGTACTTGTTTTCACGACAGTCATTCTGACCGGGGTGAGTTGGACCCCAGAGTAGTGTAGGTTTACATTTCCTTGCTCACTAAAGGACTTTTTTTTTTCCATTTCTACTTCTTGTTTGTTTTAGTGTATATTTACCCAGAATGGAAATTCTGAATCCAGAAACAAAAGCATGTAGTGACCTTTCTTGACAGTACTAGGGATGATATTGATCCAGTCAGCACAGTGCTGGACCACCTCCTTACGATAAGAATGTATCTGCCTTCTGCCTCCAAGGCTACTGTTTGCTACAAGACTTAGCCCGAGGCTTTGTTCAGCAACACTTTCTAATCCTATTTCGCAACCTACGAAAGTCTTGGCTTTCCCAGTCTTGTTCACCAGACAGAATATTTTCCATCTCATCATCTGCTGTCCAATTCAAAGGACTGACTATGTAGCATTCTCCCAAGCTTGCTCCAAGCTCACAGGTCCAGATGGTCCCAACACCTTATATTTATTTAAAAATAACCTTTACTATCTAGTTTAGTACTTCTATATTTTTTGTCTTATACTTCTATATTTTATATTCTATCAGTGTGTTTTTAACAGTTTTTTACCTTACTTTAAATATAGTCATACAAGTTAAGCCTTTAAATTGTGTATTTTTGAATGCTGAAGTAAATGCAATTGCACAACATTTTTAGATGCTAATGGAAAATTTTAGTGGTACAACAGGTTTGAAGACTTTCTTGTATTAGTTTTATCATATGGACATTGGGGTTACTTCTTTTTCATACATCGCTGCCTACACAAAGGTGTGTAGAGAGATGGTCAATACGGATTTAAACATTTTAGTTTAGAGAAAACTGCACCTCTAACTTCCTTGTAGTCTAAATACATGCCTAAAGTTAATGACAGCGTATGTATTTACTTTTGGCTCAGATGTTCTAAAGACAAAAACAAAAAACAAAAAAAAAAACAAAACAAAAAAACAAAACAAAAAAAACAACAGACAAACAAACAAACAAAAATAAAACACAACTGACTTTTGAGGTCTACATAACTTTAAGTGATTCCCAGGGAGTAAATGACGTCAAGAAAACAATATGGATATTAAAGAGTTGCAGATAATTATTTCTTCAAGGGTGTGGGTAGCACTATTAACAATGACAGTGTGACCACCTTCATACTCTCCTTGAAGCCCTGTTCACAGCCTTCATCTCCTCCCTGCCTATTCTGGGCCAAAGTAGCCGCTGGCATCCTATGAAAGAATAGCCCTTCAGGCACCCACTCCTCATTTTTAAACTTTTTTTTTTTACCATTTTGCTTTATCTATTTATTTTTCCTGCATGTATGTCTTTGAATTATGAGCATGCAGTACACACAAGAGGTCAAAGAAGGGTGGTGGGCCCTATGGGGCTAGTCTCATGGATGGTTGTAAGCTGCCACTTGAGGGATAGGAGTTAAGCCAGAATCCCCTGTCACCATAGAGAATGCTACTGACCATCTCTCCAGCCCCTAGATATATCTTAAGTTTATGACCACAGCACAAAAAATATACAAATTTATAATAACTGAGCATAAGAACTATGAAAACAAATAAAGAAAAGTTGCCAGGAAAAGCATCTTGGTAAAAATACAAACTCATGATGGGACCCAATTAAATGTTGTCATTTCCTCTCACCATCTTTATTTTCTCCTTAGCACCAAAGTAATAGAAAAGATGTTCTGAAAAAGAGTTGACCTGCACTTCAGAACCCAGACACATCAACTAGAAGAAAAATAAGTATGGACTCATGTAGCATTAGCACTAGTTGAAAGAAGATATGACTATTTTGAGAATGATGGGTAAAGAGAGACCATGCTGTTGCCTCAGACCAAAATGTAACACGCACGGCTGAAATCTCTCTCTGCATTATTCATTGGGGTTTCACATTTATTCGTTTATTTATCCATCAATTTGGCTCACAAACAACATCATTTTTTTCCTATTTATTCTTCTCTCTTTACAGTAGTTTCCTCTTCTTCTACCCCTCCTATTTCATTCCTGCCACCCCCTCTCTCCCCTAGACCCACCGTTCCTCTCTTTGCATTCACAAAAGAGCAGGCCTCCCAGGGATATAAACTGAACACGGTACAACAAGTTACAATAAAACCAGCCACACCATTTTATCTGTAAAGGAAATGAGACTGAGCAAGCCCCAGAGTAGCTGGGCTAGGACAGAAATCATGCATGTCTCTTGCTGGCTGGCTGTTGCCTGTACCATAGGATGGTAGCACACTCTCTGAAGCATGCTGTGAAACTGGAGAGATACCTGCATAGACTCCAGCCCAGAATAACATGGGATAAATGCTTGTTTTTTTATAATCATATAATTATTATTACTACTTTTCTCCATGACCTCCAAGTGCTTTAGAATAAACCTCTTGTTGTCTTCATAGAAGTTATTCTATAAAGCATCTGGTTTCCAATTTCAGGGCATTTAGTAGCCACTTACTATGAATCAAGTGAATGAAAAATAATTAAAAATAATTAAGGGCTTCTCCACAGTGTATACTAGTATTCATTTAACACCCCCCCCCCAAGTTTTCTGGTATGGAGACAGCAAGGAGAAAGTTTGTGTGGTGGTTTCAATAAATATGGCCCCCATAAGTCCATATAGGGAGTGGAACTATTAGAAGGTGTGGCCTTGTTGGCGTAGGTGTGGCTTTGTTGGAGGAAGTGTGTCACTGGGGTTGGACTTTGAGGTGTCAGAAGCTTCAGCCAGGCCTAGTGGCTCAATGTCTCTTTCTCCTGCCTGCAGACCAATATGCAGAACTCTCTCTCCAGCTCCATCACCACCTCCGCTTGCCTGTCATCATGCTTCCCGCCATGATGGTAGCAGACTGAACCTCTGAAACTGTAAGCCAACCCCAAGTAAGTGTTTTCCTTGATAGGAGTTGCTGTAACACCGTTTCTCTTGACAGCAATAGAAACCAGGCGGTGGACACTCTGGGTTTTCTCTGACTCAAGTGCTGGGACAGGAGCTTGGTGAAGTGGGGAAACGGCGGCTTCTGTTAGAGCTCTCTGCCTTGTGCCCTGTCACACACGCTCTCCCTCACCTCGGAGGATGTCATTCCGTTAACTTTGAGTGCTTTTATAGGTGATTCTTTTTTGTTTCACAGAAACCAGAGCCACTGCTTGCATAGTGGACCCAGTGAAACAGCTCTTTTTTACAGAAATTTACTCACCTTTGAGAGCTCTGGTGAGCAGCCTCGGTACTACCCGAAGAGGCTCCAGGGCCACCCCGATGTTCTTCCCAAGTAATTAATCTCTAATGCTCGATTTTGTACAATACATAATAATGCTGCCTGGATGGAAATGAGAGCTTCACCAGGAGCCATATTAAAGATGAAGAGAGAGAAGCTTCTGGAACAATTGGTTTTCAAGAGAGCAACTAAGTGTGAACTATATTAAAGAGAGAAGAAATAATGGGAATATCTTACATTAAGCAAAAATGCTTGATGTCTTCCATTTTTCAGGTTCTTTTCTTTTGCCCCAGACAAATGTCTGAGGGTTTGTTTTTACAACGTATATTGTGTGTTATGTTACATTTGTAGCCTCATAGATTTAAGAGGGGTAAGGGAAATATTTGCTTCCCCAAGGAATTGAACTAAACGGGAGGAGGGGAGCAGTCCTGTGCCGTGATTAATCCTGCAATAGAATTTCAATCCATTTTCCTACAAATATTTGGGACATTAACTCCAATCAATGATTTTTAATTTCAAACTAATGGATGCATTAAAACTGACACAAGTCATATAGAAATCACTTTGTAGTTTTCACCGTGCTTCACATTGTGCTAGAGAGCATTAATCTCACACGCCACTGAAAGAAAAGAGAGAGCATCTTATTTCCATTTTCAAATAACAAAACAAAGGGTTGCAGACATTAAGTTGTCCATAGTTAACTAGGTAGCTAACATAAGCCATGGCTTCTCCACTATATCACATGTTCTATCTCCATGTTAGGACCTTTGTATGTATCCCAATGTAAAGCTCATGTGATACTGAAATCATGATAGTGAGTGAAGGACTGGGAGGAGGTTCTCTGGGAGACATCACTCCATTGCTCTTTCAAATTTTCTTGGTTACAGTTATGCAGCTTGTAGTAAAAATGATTTGTTTCTCAGGTTTATTTCTGTTCCTGTCCTTATCCTTCTTCTGGATTTTAACCACTGTGAAACAGTATCTCCCTCCTCTTGGATCTCCCCATTCTGTAACGATTCTCCCACCCACTGGGTAGGCTATGTTATAAATATTGGCATCGTCCCCAACTCTCTCTTCACTTGTATTTAACTTCCAAGTTCAAGTTAAATGACTTTGGTCCTAACCTCACCATTCCGCTTGTCTCTATTCTCATTGCTTTGAATTGGGCCCTCATCCTTTTCTGAAACACATCCATTAAACACAGATTGTGTCTTTCCTTAGCTATCTTCCTGTGACCAGAATTATTGTTGTGATCTTTGAATCAATTGTTCTTACCCAATCAAAAAATCTTTGTTGTCACCTCTCTGCTGTCATGTTCATCCAGGGCCTTTATGTAAACCCAACACTTCTGTGTGCACAAAGCATACCACTCAACAGCCCAAGTTCCTTGATGTGTGTCTAAGTCTCTGTGCCCTTGTTTGGGGACAATGCAACACAGATCAGATCTGTTTGTCACAGTCATCTTTTTAGTTCCATTTTAGATCTCAGTGGAGATGTTTTCCCTGCTTTCTACTTCCGGCAAAAGAATTTATTACCAATTTCCCTGTTTGCATATTAGACATTCCTTTACAGCTCCCTTTTCATGTTGTGTCCACATAACTCAGTTTGTACTGGTATTTGGGGCAAAGTTAGGTGGGCTTCATGGGAAGGGCTGGGTCCCCATGGAAGAACCCTAAATATATTTGATGTAACTGGAAGTAAGACTGTCTTTACTGAGATTCTGAAATAGTGCTATTTCGATTTCCTTATTTTTGAAGAACATTTTCCCCCACATTTATTTTTAAATTTGTAATTTTTAATTAAGATATAATTATACCACTTTCCTCTTCCCTGTCCTTCCATATTTATTCCCCCCCCCAACCTCTCCTTTATTCCTCCTCTCATATTTTCCAAGCCAAGAAGGTGAGAGGATTAGTAAACTAACCATGTCTGGCATCAGTCTAAGTCTCCAGTATAACGTAATTACTGAGTCTTTATTACTGTGGTCCCTTTAGTGGATACGAGCTGAGAGGCAAACCCAGTTAACTGGAGTGACAAAGTCTCTGTGGCATGGTGGACATTTGTAATGCTGCCTGCTTTTCACTATTGGAACGCACAATGTGTGAGTGTGCATGTGTGAACATGTGTGTAAACATATTTTTGTATGTTTGTCTCTGTGTGAGTGTGATGTGCATGTGAAGGCAAATATACCACAACATTTGTGTGGAGGTCAGAGGACAACTTTGTGGAGTCGGTCTTCTTCGAGCTTCATTGTGAATGCAGTGGTTGAACTCAGGCCGTTAGGCGTACACAGTGAGAACCCCTCCACCTTGCCAGCTCAATTCTCACTATTTTAAAGGCTCAATGTATGTGAATATACAAGAGTGTGTTTGCGTGTTTCGTGTTTCTCTTGAAGGTAGTCCAGCAAGCCTTAACTTTTTTCTTTAAGTTCATTCTGAATATATAAATAGACCCAGCAAAGTTTAAGACATAGTTGCACAGCGCAAGAGATAAAAAAAAAAAAAGTCTATGATAAACCCTTAACCCCAAACAACTTAGTGAAGAAAGGGTCTATTTAACTTTCAAATATCAGCTCTAATCTGCTATATCAGGGAAGTCAAGGAAGGAGGCCAAGGTCATATCATATACATAGTCAAGAAAAGAGAACAAGGATGTACCTGTGCCTCCTTGTTTCATGATCATCTTTATCTGTCTTATATAATTCTAGAAGCTCTACTTAGGGAATGGTGCCTCCAACAATGGGCTGTGTCTTTCTACATCAATTAATAATTAAGGCAATCCTCCATGTTCATGGCCACAGTCCAATCTGATCTAGAAATTTCCTCACTGATACTTTCTTCCATGTGATATTTTAGGTTGTTAACAATCAAAGTTAACTTTTAAAACGAATCATCATAGTTTACCCCATATCACCCCGGCCTATAACCTTAGTCAATTTCAGACCATAATATTCTATCCCCTATCCCCATGGTCTCTTGTTAATCTCATAATCCAAACACAGTTCAACAACCCTTTGAAAGCACAAAGTCTTTGAAAAGTGAGCTCTTGTTTTTTTTTTTGTTTGTTTGTTTGTTTGTTTGTGTTTAGACACAAGCTTCTTATTTCAAAAGGGAAGAACCAAGGGATAGCAAATGACAAATCACATTTAAGCAAAATAAAAATCCAACAGTGTAGATTTAAATTCTGTACCGCAGTTTACAACATTTGGGTTGTTTTTTTTTTTTGTTGTTGTTGTTGTTGTTTTGTTTTTAATCTTCTAGGCTCCAGAAAGCTTGAGCAACCTCAGCTCTCCAGCTCCAGCTTCACGCACTGTTCATATCTTAGACTGGCCCTCTTGGCAGCCTCCTTGTGCTGGTCCTGGGGAAACATGCTGTTCCTATTGTTCCAGTGAGGAAGAGGGTTTCACCTCAGGGGTGCTGGTGTTCTAACGATCGTAGCTGCTGCTTCTGCCACAGCTTGATGAGAGCAAATAAGGCAATATGTTACATGACTGGCCCTCCACCGTAGTCCTGATAATCTTTCACCCCTTCCGAAACCTCAGGAGCCTGATGCCCACTTTTCTCCTATCATTACTGTCTTCCAAGCTCCCACAAGAATGTACCATTTAGCACGGATCACCACTAGATAGCTTTCCATTCTAAAGTTATCAGACAGGTAAAATGCAGATACACAGAGCAATGAAATGAGGAGTTCATGTCTAGCTTGGCACTGACTTGTACATGTCCAAAACCCAAGAGGGAACAAGTGCCTGCATCTCTTTGTACTTCTAGTTACATCAACAAAAGGAGTGGGTATTCCCACACACTAGCTACAGTAGCACTATGTAGAGCAGCTCATAAGCAGAACCACTCCAAGAGACATCTGTTAGTAAAATGAAAAACAGCAGAATGTGGTGAATCAGTGTAATATAGTGAAAGGAGGAAGGAAAACAAGAAAATTAACTACTGAAATATATCCCAACATGAATGAACCCCAAACAGGAAGCTCCAGAAAATATGGCTCTAAAATATGTGTGTTTCATCATTCTGTTTATTCTGATTGTCCAGATAAAGCAAATCTTATAGAAACAGTAGATCATTGGTTGCCATACCCTAGACCCAGAATGAGGTTCAGTGGGAGCATAATACAATTCACAACCTGAAACCCAGAAAAGGCATCAGTCTGGTGAATGAAAGGATACATAATTTGTAATTTCTAGTGAAATGGAAGAATTATTGTTAAATGTTCTTATTTAGGGACTGGAAATTATGTGCTGTTTCTGAAGAAGAAGAATGCACACAGCACTTTGCAGATGTGAAACAAGCTTATATTTGTCATAGGGCATTGGATCTTTAGGGCTACAGAGTATGTTCTAGATGTGGACAAATGTGATGGCTGCTCAATTCTACAAACACTAAAAAAGTCCCATGCTATCCATAAGATGAGTTTAAAGAAGAAGATTTAAAATTTGCATTGGTAACAGAAAGCTGAACACATCACCTTGGATGGAGACATCGGCATCTAGAATGGGAATCA
Organism: Meriones unguiculatus; assembly: GCF_030254825.1. Classification (NCBI taxonomy): domain Eukaryota; kingdom Metazoa; phylum Chordata; class Mammalia; order Rodentia; family Muridae; genus Meriones; species Meriones unguiculatus. The sequence goes on from NC_083365.1 coordinate 26,426,537, forward strand.
CTTTGTCTTTCTGCTGCAGCTCCTAGTCAACGGGAACAAGTGCCAGGGAGGAAGAACTTCCATTAATCCGAGACCTTTGTGTCGGACATCCACACAGTCCATCACCACAACATGCTGGGAAATTATACATGGTCACTGATTAAAACTACTGGAGATAAAAGCATTAAATAGACACACACACACACGTATATATAGGTATACATATATATACAGTACAAATGAGATACAACCTACATTATAAATCCAGAGTATTGCACCCTAAACGAGCATAGAGTATCTATAGGTTATGCAGCTTACACTACAAAAATCCAGGCTTTGAACATTCTATATACAGGCAAAAATCCAATACAGTTTTCCTCAAGAAGGCCATTAAAATTTTCCAAGTTGTGAGATAGTAAGTTTAACCAGATTCTTTGAGTTTTCTAACCTGTTTTATGTCCCGTTGAGTTTTATAACAAAGTGATAAACAAAGCTTCTAAAAACAATTTAAAGATAAAAAACAAAACAAAACAGAACTGAAAGTGCCCGACTTTATCCTATATCAAAAGAATTTATGTTAGTGGCTGCTTAAGAGTTTATACCTGGACATTTTCACTGAGCAGTGAGAATTGAACTCTGTACGCTTGATGACATGTTGGAAACCAGTAGTTTTGTTTTTGAACTTTTATGTAATTCACCCAACCACCTTTTGACTTACAGGGCCTCTCTTACTTAGCTTAGATCAGCTGTCAGAAGCTGTGAGCTCTGAGGGCTCATACACTTGCCAGAATACTCTTCCCATCGTGGGAGACCTCAAATGAGCAAGCTGGGTGCTGGGCTCCCGTCCCCTTGCAGCCCAAATGTTTCAATAGTCTTTAAACTCTTCCTCCCTTCAGCTCTCAGGGGAACTTGCACTGATAAGGTTTCTGCTCATCAAAAGGATGGAACGACAGCAGCTCTGTCAATCCCAGGACACAACATGCTGGAAAAGGGCGGCTTCTCCCCTGAGAAGCTATTATGAAGAACCGGAGTTCTCCAGTGCCCATCATGAATGAATCACTCCACTTCAGTTATTGTTCCTGTGGATTCCTCTTCCTCTTGTCTTTCTCCTCAACCCTCAAGCAGTTTTTAAAGTCCAAGGGGATTTCAAATTGTCTCTGACCTATTGATTCCAAGAGGCGGCCAAGTCCAATGGGCACACAATACAATTTGCAACCTGGACCTCACAAAAGAGTGACTGGCTGGCTAATTGAGGAACATGAATTAGTAATCTACAATTTGGAATTTATAGTGAATTGAAAGAAATATTTTTAGAGTGTTCTGACTCAGAGTTTAAATTTTAGGTGATGTGTCTGAAAAAGTTGATTGCTGCAGAAAGCCCTTAGATATAAGGTAATGTTTTTATTTATAATATTTATAAAATCCAACCGCGGTGAGTCCGGACTCCATATTGTGTGTGTGTGTTATCTTCTTTCTTGAATTTTTATCAGAGAATGTTGAAAAGTAGGAGGACATTGTGCAAAAACCTGTCAATTTTCACCCCTTTGAAGCTCCAGAAAAAAGATGTTGTGGGAGGTAGCAGGATCATCTCACTGATTAAACCACCGGGCAACACAGAGCATCCATCAGAGAGGGGTCTACTTGACAGCTGCATCTTTTACGCTTTGCACTAGATGTGAACACACAGCCTAATATAACTGACATGCGACGCACTGTCCAGGATAGGGGATAATTCAATTCTGTTTAATTCCACCAAATCTTTATTTCCTGCTAACCTGTGCCCCTATTGCCATGCTTGTGTCTCTAGAGATGGTAAAACTATGTTAAGACATGTTCCACAGGCTCAAGGAGTTAAGGATGTAATTGAAGGAGCTTACAATTGGATTGGTTAAGAAGAGGGAGGGGCATGCTGTGCATTTGAGTAGGTACACTTTTCATTTTATTTCTTTTGACATTCAGTTGGACAATCAAGGCATAGACGTAGTTAGGGGGAAACGAAAATAGAACAGTAAAATGGAGATGAGATTTCATACTGCGTTTCAGAAATCAGCCCTCCCCAACCCCCCAAGCTTCTGTGCTACAAAATAAGTAGAGAGACATTGAGGATTAGACATATAATGTGTGGCCACTCTTCAGTAACCACTATTGAACTTCAAAATGAGTTTAGTCATTAGCTTTGACAAATGAGGAGCCTTTTATTGATTTTTACACATGTCTATCATGGGATCTATTTAAAGAGAACAGTCAATTCTAAGAAAGATTATGTTAATCTTATTTGGTTTGATGTCCTAATGGGACAGGGCAGAGCAGAGACAGGAAAAAAAAAAAAAAAACAACTTAAAATCCTAGAAACTAGCAAGTGTATGTATCATTTTTCTAAAATCAATCCAAAAAGAGAATTTGGGGCGGGGGGGGGAGAACAAGCATTTTTGTCTTTCCTGTGAAAGCTAAGAATATATTGATAAACCACCCCAACTGTGTTAACCAACAGCTTGAGAAGTTCACGAAAAGGACATTGACAGGAGGGCTACAATTACTAATTTATTTGTCTTTTTATGGCTCAGTTAAGAGCATCTTAGGTAGTCTAGCGCATGGCAGCCCGTCAAACTTCACAGGCTAGCTGTCAGAGTTTTGACTGACATAGAAGCGGTTTGCCCTTGCCTTCAGTGGAGTGCACGCAGGTAAGACAGCTTGTTGGGAATTTTTATTTCATGCTCCCTGGATTTGTGGCTGCACTTTTATTGAAAGTTCTGACAATAAAAAAAGAAAATCCCACTCCTGAAATTTCCAGTGTTTCTGCTACAAGCACGCCTCCACTTAAGCAAGATCTTCCTTTGGGATTAGGCAACTCCAGGGGCTTTGCTGACGCCTTCTCATCTCTAAGACAGCTGTTTAGTACATCGGAGACCATTTCATAGGTTTTGCTGTTAACTTTGCTGAAAAGACATTCAAAAGAAAAATAAAAAATAAAACACAAAGAATTAGCTGTGAAAAGGCAGAGCTGTGCTCCAGAGAGTCATCATAATTTTCAACAGGCAACTACCAAATTGTGCCCTCTCGACTCTTCCCGCTCTCTCCATCCAGATACACGCGCCTGTTAAGCTTTTCCATTTCTTGTTGACCTTCTATATTTGCTCTAGATACTCACTAAGAACTGAGTCTTCTAATCTAAAACCACTTCTAAACAGCCTTGAGCCCTGGACCCTTTGTGTTTGAAGAAAGCCTTTCAAGTATTAGAAACCAGTGGTGACGCTACTTAAAATGTTTGAAAAACATATTTGGAGAAATGTTCGCTGTAAGATGGCAGGAGCTGTGTTAGGTTGATAAAGGCTGCTGCCCAGTGTACCTCAGCTTTGCTACACATTTCAAATACATCAGCTCAGTATTCATATATATCTTTCCATAGAATATTTCTATTATTCGTAGATAGTTTCTAAAGTGTGACTGAAGCTATGATGGTTTGAGTTCCTATAGGTGTGCCTAAACTTGATCCAGATTTTTGCATTGTAATGTATGGATTGTTCATACATGGTGTTACATTCTTACAATCCCAGACATTGGAGAAGTTGAAGCAGGTAGATAGGAAAATCAAGTCACCTTCAGCTATGTCACAAGTTTGAGGCTGGCCTGGGCAACGTGAGAAGAGCAGTCATTAATGGTAATAATAATAATAATAATATGTAATAAAAATAATACCAGTAGTAATGAGGCAGAGGCAGAACACAGGGAGGAGGAGGGACTATTTTGAAAGTATTCTTTATTAGTTATGAGAGATAATCATTTCCTTGGAAGGAATGTGCTCATGCTGAGGATAACTATGAAATCTATTTGTTGAATTTACCATGGGATATCATCCATGACAAACTGATGTTCATTTCAAAAAAGGACTGTTTCATCTCTGCCTCTCTTCTCAGTAGGAAGAATGTAGATTCATATTCAGCCCATTCTTTTAAATTGATCAGGTATATTGTTATGAAAGTAAATAATTTCATCATGTAAATAAAGACAAATGTGATTGTTCTATGCACACACTAATTCTAAAACCACAGGGAACAACAAAATCCATTCTTTGCTCAAGCCATATAGACAATAGACTTTTCTGAGGGCTTAATAAATACTTCCACACAGATGAGAAGCAGAAAAAGAGACCAAGATAAGTCTCAAAGTGAATCTTAACATTTCTGAATAAGGGAACACATTCACTCACATTTCAGCTAACTGAAAGAAACCACATGCCTTAACTTCCTGACACAGAAATTTCTAGTAACTTTCATATGGTGGTGTGACCCTAGATATCAGTAGACATGATCTGGTCGCCATTTTTTCATCTTAAAAATGAACAAAATCCATTGATCTTCCTTGTCTTCATTCTTTGAATCTCTCATACCAACTGACTCATAACACAACCCAATTTTTCCCGATACATATCATCTTCCCAAGCTGAGAACTGTCCTGGTAGACTTCGTCACTGGTTTTTAAGATGTATACAAAGATAAAGGTCACATGTATAGGGATCATGAAGGTGACTCTGTAGTGAATTGCTAAGGAAGAGCTTGCGTTTGGATCCCAAGAACTCAAGTATAAAGCTGGACAGGACACGGTGTGTCTGTGATGCCAACCCTGGAGTGGTAGAGATAGGAAGATCCCCGAAGGTCATTGCCTAGCTAGACTAGCAATGAAATGGTCAATTCCATCTGCAGCGACAGAACCTGGATCCAGGAGTAAGGCAGAGAGGGGGTAAAGAGAAATACTTACATTTACCTGTGGCCTCCACACAGGACTACTCCCGTGGGTGTCCATACACACATAGAGGCACTCATCATTATACAAACTCAACACACACACACACACACACACACACACACACACACAGGATCACATTTGTAAAGGAGGAAGGGTCCAAGAAATGTTCCATAACCATGTCTTTCTGTTTAGTTATTTTAGAGCAATCTTTCTATGTAGTTAAGTCGGGTGTTCTATCCTGATCTTGTACCTAGGAGATCTGTAACTTGGCAGTAAAGCTGTCTTCAGTAACCCTGTGAGCTGGGTGAGGTAGGAGTGGTGTCTGTGTATCTTGAGTCCACCTGATGCAGTAGTGGTGGGTTTGACATATGGAAATGGAGATCCAGATTCACATGGTTCCCAGGACCCAGGAGCTTATGACTTTAGTGCAGGCTGCTGACAGGAGAAATACCCCATAGACTCACAATTCAAACCTTTTTTTTTTGTGTGGATTTACTAAAACAGGGCTTTAAAAATGTGTTTATCCCACAATCATGTTAAAATCCTCATGTGTTTATCTCTTTTAAATTTTTAAAATTTGTTGTTGTTGTAGGTTGGTTGGTTGGTTGGTTGGTTTTGTGTTTTGGAGACAGGGTTTTCCTGTGAAGCGTTGGCTGTCCTGGACTCACTTTGTAGACCAGTCTGGTCGAACTCACAGAGATCTGCCTGCCTCTACCTCCATGAGTGCTGGGATTACAGGAGCATGCTATCCCACCATGGCTCTGATGTGTTGAATATTTGACCTTTTGTAAACAGAAGCTCATTCCCTTTCTCTGTTCCTATATTAATATATCTTATCGGCTAGCTAATATAGAAGCACATTCCAGTTTTATAAAGAAACATGAGGAAAACATAAAAAGATAATTATTTGTAAATCACAGGCAAAAGGAACACACAGTCCTATGTTGTAAATTTTCGTTGGTGCTGAGCCTGAGCTACATCTTCACACTCTGTAGGTGCCATCCCTTTGTCAGTCTTTCAGATTCCCCCTGGGAATCCTGTCTATGGGAAAAGCAGGCTTTTGAATTGTTAGAGGGAATATCTAGCTGACCATGTCCAAAAAGGTGTACAAAGATTGCCATGACACAGTCAGAACAAAGCTGTACATTTATCCATTTTCCGTAGTACTTCAAGTGAAATCAAACATTTTCTACGAAGGCTGCTTTGCTCAAGCGGGAAGGTGGTTGTTTTTTGGTCTTGAAGGATTCTCGGTTATGCTTTGACTTCTGTGAACTCCAGATGTTTTCATGATGCTGTGGCTTGTGAGGTACCTTTGCTTAGGAAGATTCCGGCTTTAGACGCAGCCTAGGAATAACCAAGTTTAACACTTCAAGGCTCAAGTGTAAATATAGATAATTATGCAAATATGACTTTGTGATGTCCTCAAAATTAAAATAGGCATGACTTCAGTTATGTCAAGTGCTTTTATTTTTAGATCACTAATAAAGCTGGCTTTAAATGTAATTAATTAATATGATAATAAATTGTCAGTGGTTGAATGAAAAACTTCCAAAAACATGGAAAAGTTGCTTTTAGCTTTGAGCAGGTTTTGAAGTCTCATCAATAGATGGGAAGAACAAAAGTTCACCTTAAAAGACTTCTTTTGCCTTTAAAATTAGCTGACAATTATCTGTCAAGTCAGTATTAAAGTTTGATGCCTCGAAATTAATACAATAGTAGTTCTATTACTTCAATATTTTCTTATAGACTAACGTGTTGTTACCATTTTAACTTTTATTGCTACTTCACATGACTGTTCTGAGTGACTCAATTTAGCGTTTATAAATTTTCTAGTCACTCCCTCACACAACTTCTGTGAGATTAATATAGGATTAATAATGTAACAGAATCCAAAGGCCTCAAACTGGACAAATGACTCATTTCAACAATCATTTGCAAAGAAAGATGTGTGGACAAAAGGGTATACTGATTAATACACACAGTACTGTAGTCTAATAAGTGTCAAAATCCATTTTTGCGTAAACAAATGCACATACTCTATACTGAAAACATTGTGTGAAAGAATCCAAACAACTTTCTGGGCATTCAGTAAGCTGTGATCTTTTGACTGGCTGGATTCTGGAATTTTTCTGAAATAAGACAACAGAGGACAGGTGAAAGAGCTCAAAAGTAAAAATGTTTGTCATGCAAGACTGTTGATCTCAGTTTGATTCAGAGAACCGACTCCCTAAAGTTTGCACGTGCACTGTGGTATGATGTCTGCCAACCACATCAAACACACACACACACACACACACACACACACACGCACACACATGCACACATGGGGAGGGATAAATTACATTAAGAGCACAACACAGTCCGCCTCATCAGCTGAGGCCCCTTTCATGAGTGACTTGATGCAGAGCTTGACACGGCAGAGTAGCAGTGCACCCTGGGTATATGTTTCTTTCTGGTTGGAGTCAGTTATCTCAAACCCTGCCACTACACACTCAGTTAACTCGGCGTATTCTAAAGAATCTAAGGAATCTGTGCTAAAGAAAATTATATTGTATTAGGAAGCATAATATCGGTATTCTAAAGAATCTGTTGCCATCTGACCTGTATTTGTGGCATCTTTTTGAGCAGTAAACAGCATCCTCAGGAACCTAAGCTTATAAAGCAAACCCTCATCTGCTAAAACTCTGAAAAGGGAACATAGCAATCCAGTCTGAGTCTCAGGCTCCACTTTTAATTCTAGTCCCTTTGCTATTTCTGTTATATTGTCAGTTACCTCTTCACTGAATTCTTGAGCCCATCAAATCATCTATGGAGATGATCATTCATTACTTTCAAACTCCTGTTAATGTTAAAAATTTCAGCCATTCCTATGAATCACAAAATCTTTTACAAGTATGTACGACAAGAACTCATTTCCAGATTTTTCCTTTAATTTGTCTGTATCACCAAAGCGGTTGCTATCTATGGGAACTACAGCCAAATAAAACATGTATCATGATATTAAAACCTGAAAGTCAAAATTAATCTATGATCAATGGACTGAAAATTATATTGTATTAGGAAGCATAGTAACAGTATTAATTTCTTTGAACACCTCCATCCTTATCCTAGTACCTTATCTGTGAACAATAATATTTTGAAAGAAACTTATTTTTTGGTGCAGTGGGTCTCAACAGGAATTTAACATATTTAGTGAATCGTGTTATAATCACATATATTATCATGTAAGCATTGTTTTTCATACAGATCATGTAGAAAGCACATTGAGCATCATTCTTAAGGCCATTGGGACTGTTAGGATAATAAATAAATATTGGCTTCAACTCAGAGCCACAGCTCATGAGCCTGTGTCTTAAAGCTATGAAGCCTGGTATTGACTTCTCTTCTCTAGCCATGAAAATCTTCCAAGATACCTGTGGTGGTTTGAATAGGATTCACCCTCATAGGCTCACAGGATTTGAATGCTTGGTCACCAGAGGGTGGCAGTACTTGACAGGGTGTAGGAGGTGTGGCTTTGTTGGAGGAATTGTGTCAGTGAAGGTTTGCTTTGGAGTTTCCAATGTTCAAGCCTCACCCACTGTCTCTCTCTTCCTGCTGCCTCCCAATCTGGATGTATAACTCTCGGTTACCTCTCTAGCACCAGGTCTGCCTGTGTGTTGACAAGTTTCTCACCATGATGGTAATGTATGAATAATGCTCTGAAACTGTAAGCCAGCTGTAAATAAATGTTTACCTTTAGAAGAGATGCCATGGTCATGGTGTCTCTTCGTAACAATAGAACAATGAATAAGACAGCATTTTTCTCCTTTACAAAACTTCTTTTTTTTTTTTTTTTTCTTTTTGCACACTGAAAGTCCATTTGGTGTGTCTGTGTATCTTGGTGATCCTGGCTAGACTTTCTGAATGACCTACTTGCCCTGGCTTCCACATCATCACTTGGTGTTTTCCCATGCACATTTATGCTCCAAAGTCAGCTTTTGCCTTGAACTCCAGGAACCTACTTTTGTTTCGACTTTTCTTCTGAAGCTTAATGATGTTCTTCTGACCTTTATATAATCAAACGTAGGCCCTTGCTCTGGATTGGGTTTTGTCTACATTCCATCTCTATTTATGAAGCTTTCTGTGTATCAGCAGTGAGGTTGTTTTCCTTTCCCTTCAGAGTTCATCCTTTACACATGGCAACTTGGACAAATATTTGAATAGAGAAATTTGGCTTTCATCATATCTTGATTTTCAGTATGCCTTCTTCCTTAGAGTTAATGATGGATGCTTAGAGGTTTTTGGAAATTATTCATTGGTCTAATTGCAACATTTCCTGCATCTCAAGGAAAAGGGAGGTTAGAGGAGAACAAAAGAGATGAAGAATGAGTTAGTTACAACACAAGAAATGTGTTGACTCCTGTTTTTAATTTGGAAAGACAAAACAATAGAACAGCAATATCTGATATTGTTTATTTCAGATTATCCCAATTTAACAACAATCAAAGAGTCTTAAATAAGGCTGTGTTTTCCAAAAGTGGAAGAAGTTCACAGGATGGCCTTAGCCGTATCAGGAAATGATGGCAACAGACCTGCTTCACAGACTTCACTGTGTAAAAGAAACACTACATGCGGAGCACAACAATTCAAAATGCAACAAGAGAGGCATGCCTGCATTCCTGCTTCTTACTAGGAATATTTGCCCCATGCACATAGTGGGGAGAGGTTTAATCTCTATCTATACCTGTCAGTTAATTTCCCAAACACATAAAATCCAAGAGAAAATGGGGACTCGGTACAAAAAAAGTCAACTCTAAGAGGCATCTTTATTGTTAAGACTCTTGTCAAAACTAAGTATGCAGAACACGGTCACGTGGCGGCCACGGCTTTTGTGGTATGCTCATTTTGTAGTAAGTCCAAGCTCGAATTCTAACTCTACTGAGCTTTCTTGTAGTCTTTAAATTGGAAGACTTCTCACTAACATATTTTTAAAGCCTTTTCTTTCATTTCACTAACAAGCTGATTTTTTTTTTCTCTACAGTATTGGACAGCTTCATAAGCCTCACTAATGTTGCTAACCAGACTACAGGCAAGACAAGCTGACAAGCCAGTGCCCATTCTATGATGCCATCCAAGTATCCTCCCACAAAACCGGCTCCCTCAAGCATATGACCTATCTGCACGCACTTGAGCTAGCCATGATGCACTTAAGCTAGCCATGACATTGTGAATTAAGCCAGATTTTTTGTTTTTCATTTTTAATCTAGATGATTTTATTTTTGACAGACTACTCGTGTTTTTATTTGATGTAATTAAATATAGGTATCTTCATATTCTTTGAATTTCTGACTGTTAGAATTTGTGGAGTGCTATGCGTCTTTGAATATATGACTATGGGCAGTGTGTTTGTCTTTCTTTTTTAAAACCTGTCAGTACTTTGTTCGATGCTAGACAGAGTCCTTGCTCAATGAAACTTCTAAGTTGTGGCAGTTTTTACATCTTTTGAAAACTGGGCCTAGGAAGCAATGATTTGGTTTTTTTTGAATTTGCATATGAATTATAACAATGTATCATATCATCTTGTAGGGTATAAGTGTGAGATCCTCTAGTAGATGTATCTACCAAGTCACACACGTAAAGCAGGGAAAAAAACAAAAAAAACATAAAGCACAGTTTGGAGAGGGACTTTTCCTCCCCAGAGCCAAAGAAAGGAATCTGCAAAGGGCCCCATACAGTGATGAATGCAGAGCTGCTGTGAAGCTGCCAATCATCTGCGTGTCCCACATCTGGGGCAGCATCTGCTCTGGGTTTTGAAAAGAAAAAAAAAAAGAAAAGAAAAACCAAGAAAATTGGAGTAAACATCGTGACACAATATCAAATCTGTATAACTAACAAATGTATTGTAGAACCAGTGACCATGGAGCAGTGTAAGGCCCACACCAAGATGCTTGATAATTATATTTCTCAACTCCCTTTAGAAAACACCATACTCTAGGCCTGGGAATAACAAGCTTTTGCATAACAGCACTGGGCCTATAAATAAGAAACTCATTAAGCTACCTGTAGCAGGCCTCTACCCCAGTCTGCACTGGCTAGGGTAGCTTAATGAGGTGATAATGAGGAGAAAATGGCTTAACTCCTTTTTGGCCTAGTGTGTGATGGGTAGGGAAATCCAAGTCTTCAGTGAAGCAGCCACCATACAGCCCAATTCGTCATTCAGGGTGGGTCTATATCACAGAAATAATTTGCTTCTAGGCCCCCAAGTTATTTGGCTCCCTGGTCTATGGAAACAAAGCAAGCTATTCATTCACTATTGAAGGGTCTGTCAGAATAACACCAATAAAGGGTGTTAGACTAGATGGTCATTAGCATTTGAAGGGAATGGCCAAATAACCCCAACAAAGGGTGTTAAACCAATCCACATTGTAGGTAGGGAAGTAGAGAGGCTGTGAAATTCTAAGTGGATTAGTGCCAGCATTATTTCTCACTATGAGTCTGGCCTCTTCTGTAAGACTTCATGCTCACTCAAGGCTGGACCAAACCTTGTTGGCCAAGCTCTCCTCTTCTTTTCTCTGTAAAGAAAATAAAGCAGCAAATGCGGGTTGAGAATATAACATACTAGAGACAGGAAGAGACCAGAACACCAAACTGCTGGGCATCCATGGCACAAATGCCAAGTTCAGTAGGACAGTCTCAAGAGAGGTCCCGGAAAATGGAGCAGTGCTGGTTTTGATTTGACTCAGTGTGTCTCCGTTATGCCACATGCTGCTGACAACAATGCTCTTGACGGAGAAATGAGATAAAACCAGAGGGGAGGGATGGAATCACATCTCAAGAAGACACTCTGTAAGCCATCCCCTGGTCTAGCATTGGCACAGAAATTCTCTCTATAATGCCCTAAAGAAAGACATTTGTCCTGTCGTTTACAACAGCCCCGGAGAGCCAGGAAACATCAAAACTGGAAAACTGAGGAGCATCAAAACAAGTTCTGTAGTCCAGAACTTGTTACCCGCACTATTTCATCCTGCAAATACCTCTCACTTGGCCTGATACAATGACCTCTAATCCTGTATCCTTCGCTGATAATTATATCATTTTTTTCTTTATGGTGGAATGATATTCCTTTAGGTATATATACCTCTTTTTTTATATTATTCACTTATCTGGTAATGCGTATCTAGGATGATTCCATGATGCGACTAACAAATTGTACCTTGATAAACACAGACCTGCTGATGTGTGTGCTATTAGACTCCGGGATACATATGCAGAAATGGAATAGTGAGGTCCTAAGCTGGACTCCAGTAAAGGCTGTGTACTTCTCTCCTATGCGGAGCATGCCAGCCTTGTGTTCTTTGAAATATTATTGATATGATTTTCCACAATCACTGTCTATATTATTTGTGGTTTGACAGAGTGAGAAACATTTTTATCAGTAAGCAGCAACAGCTATGTTTCTTACTTTTTAAACACTATCACTTTTGTTACAAGTGACCCAAGGTCAGAGGAACTGCTTGTCTTGGTAGAGAGCTCCCATGAGAAGGCTGTATGCGGAGGAGGACTGATTACAGGCATGTTTTCTATCAGTGAAAGATCATTTCCTCCAAGTCTTGGTTTGCAGAGAATTTTGTTTCTTTTATAAAAAAAAAAAAAAAAAAAACAGATTAAACAGCATTGGATTTTATGAAATGTGTTTTCTTTATTTTTGGGAAAATAAATTGAGTCAACTTTATAGGTGTGTGTATGTATGTATGTGTGTGTGCATATATGTACACATATCTGTCTGTCTCTCCATATATTTTAGCATTAAATTACTTTGGAATTCCTAAATAAAAACAATGGCAGTTGTACACTCTTTTGTGTGTGTCAATTTTCTGTCTTTGATGAATTCTGCATATAAATTTATGAATGAAATAGACTTGAGATTTCCTGTCCTTTACATCCCTTTTGGGATTTAGATTTAGAGTAGACTATTTTCAAGGTAGAGCTACAGCCTCCCTTTTTTTTTCATGCCTCCTGACAGAGTTAAAAAAGATTGAAATGATGTTTCTTGAGTAATTGGTAGCATTTTTAATTGGCAAAATCACCTAGCTCTGATTTTCAAGTAAAATCTTTCAATATATGCCTACAATATCATTTATAATGCCATAATTTCTACAAATATCTTTTTCTATATTTTAGATATAGTCATTAATATATTCATAAAGTTTTCTCAGTTGCATTTAAACCTACACTACATAAAATATTTTCCATTTTGTAAAATTTCTCATGCATATTCTAAAACTTAGTCTTCTTTTTTACCCAATTATTTTAAGAGAAACTTGTTTTTATATATAGATTTTTTTAGCCTGATTTATTTTTTTATTACTTATCTTTCTGTTATATTAGGTTTAATTATGATATTAACTTTATTGCCCTCCTATAATTTTTTAATATTTAACAGTACAAAAAAAGTGTGCTTAGAATATTCCAGCTAGACTTAATTTCTATGATATCGTGGTTTTGCTGGCAAAACTAATTTCCCAAATTAAGTCCTTAATTTGCAATTTTAGTTGTTCTTTCATAATAATTTAGTTCAGGAAAACCCCTTTATCAGTTTTGCCGCATTTGACAAGTTGTATTATGTAAGTTCTGGACATTGTTTGGTTGAAATGTTTTCTTCCTTTTCATTTTTTCTGTTTCTGTGTGTGTTGAGATGTATCAGTACAGACAGGAACTATGGGGAGGGAGGGGTCAGAGGACAACCTTGGCTGTCTGTCCTTGCCTTCCACCTTGTTTGAGGCAGGGCTTCTTGCAGTTCACTGCTGTATATGCCAGGCTAAGCAGCCTGTGAGTGTCTAGAAACCCTCCTGTCTCAGTTTCTCACCTCCTCCTCGTGGTGCATTTGAGACTCTCCCTACAGTGCTTGGCTTTATCTGGGTTCTGGCAACCCAAACTCAAGTCCTCAGTCCAGCAAGGCAAACACTTTCCCTCCTGAGCCATCTCCTATGGCTCAGTTTTATTTTTTTTTTTCTTCCTTAATTCCATTCCATTTACTGACATACACCATACTATTTTAAACTATCTTTACATTTTCCAAAATATTGTTTTGGCTTGTTGTGTTGCATTAATTTGTTTTTACATGGGGTTAGCTTTGAGAAAAGATTTTTTTTTTTCCTAAGAAGTGATGCACTTAGCACAGGCTGAACTTTAGGATTTAGCCCTTGGCCAACATCTGCCTGTCTGCATCTTGCCACTCTCCTTGCAGCTCTCTGTTCATTAATTGTTTGTTGTTTCTGTGGGGGGCTTCTTTTTCTTATATGTGACTTGAGCAATGTTCATCTGTGACCATCCTCTTGCGATCTAATTGTACTAGTGCAGCCTTTTGCACAAGCTCTGATGAGTGTATACGAGACAAGCTTCTTGCACTACAGTTTTTAAAGCTTCTTCACAAAGTCAAAAGAATACCCAGGGCACTCAGAAGTTTGAAATGTCACAATGTCAACTAGTCACTGTGCTCTCCAATTCCCCAAATTCAGGGACTCTGTGGGAAAGGGTTGGAATACCAAACATCACCAGTCTAAGAGAGTGTGCCTCAGCTATGTAGGCTTAATTCCAGGTTATCATCATGTCCGAAAGAGATTTTTCTAAATCAATTTAAAAGATCTTTCCTTGCTCTTTGGGAAAAACAAGGAAACAGACTAGATGGTATGAGCACATTTTCCTGGCTGTATAAAGAAGCAATTAGAAATAGATGAACTCTGAGTCTTTCAATTCTAGGAAAATGTATTTCTTCCTAAAAGCATGAAAATTGCACTCCCCATGAGTTACCTGTTAGTGAATAATTCAAAGTAAACATTGTGGTTTTTCTTTGGCTGATTCTGTACCAATATTTAGAATGTTTCTTTTTACTCTGTTGTCCTTAACAACAATCTTATGCTGCCCTCAAGTTACTAATGATTATGGCTGCACCCAGCTGCCACGTACAGCATGAGATTTTGTGCTGTCTCTGTCAGTAAATGCTGATAATCCATCCCTCAAATCAAAGTTCAAGACTGCCCCCCTGGAAGAAGCCTCCGGGGACAGAACGGCAACTTGGCTTGCAGCACATGGCCAGACAGCTCGGGAAGAGCAGGCTCATGGAATCAAGTGAGTTTGACCCAGTGGGATTTATGAAGTCAGAATCCAGGAAAAGGAAACTGAGTTTGTAAGGTTAAGAAAATATAAGAAGTGGCCTTGAGAGTCATGGCCATGGTCTGTAGAAATAAGCATTGTAAGAGCACTTACAAAATACAGGTGGTTTGGGGAGGTATACAAACCTGAACATTTTAAGTTTTTATAATTCAGAGAAAACCTTTTTCTTATAAGCCGTGATGGCTAGAAGATTACATATGTGTGCATGCACACATACACACACACACACATACACTTCAAAAATATGTCAATAGCTTCTGAGGAAAATGTTAGAAGTCTAGATTAGTTTTTTATAGGATACTACAGTATTTAAATTCAATGAAATCTAACTTCATTATCAATAGCCTTTTTTGCATAATGGCTTACAAATTAATATTTAAAAATAAAACTGAAAATTATTTACTTATGAGATCAAATTCCTAGGAAATCAATACATATAAACATTACTGATCTTAATAATTACAAAATAATGCAACATGAAAATTATAAATATTGCTAGGTATCATCGAAATAATTATATATGCAATAATTACAATTTGTAAGAATTAGCAAAATGGTTCAGGATTGATAGATTTGCATGAATCATATTAGTAGAAAGTCAAATTTTAGTACATGGTTTTTTTTTTTTTTTTCACTTTGATTGGTTAACAGTTGAAATATATACAGAGCAGAGACCAGGCTACATACAGATATATTTTTAAATTAGATAAATCCATAAATCAAAATCACCCTCTCCATTAACTGTTGGGAGTATGTGAATTTGGTGGTTTTTTAAAAAATCTTTTTCAGCCTTGAAATTCCTGCTAATTTTCAGTTTTTAACTACAGTTAAGAATCTTATAATGATATAGTGAAAAGGTCTGAAGAATTTATGTTGCAGCGTTTGTAGGGAACAGAGTCTTTACACAGCCTTTTAGGGGACTATTTTTAATACATTTTTACTGTTTGACAGTTTCACACATTTGGGCAGTGCATTTTAGTCGCTCTCATTCCCCCCCCCATTCTTGTCCCCTTCCCTCTCCCACTGAAATCTTTCTTCCCAATAAATCTATTCTTTTTTCTATGTGACCTACTGAGTTAAGTTTCTCGTCTCAGTAAGGGTGGGGCATATTATTCTAGAGCAAAGGTGATGCATTAGTGGCTACACTACCAAAAAAATGACAACCTGCTCTTCACCAGACAACTCTAAACTGTCAATGGTTGTAGGAGGGGCAGAGCTTCTGGGGTCCTTCCCCACCACAAGGAAGTGGAGCTGGACCCAATCCTGTGTGGATGCGTGGGAGACAGCTCATGTTATCCTTTTCAGGAACAGCTCTTTTCCCAAAATGGATGAGCTTTCACAGATTGCTCTGAGAAGTTGTGTCTTGGGTATCAATTTTCTTCTGAGAAATAGATCTGGAGCAAGGGCAGCATTGTTTGTCAATGCCCCCCTGTGATTGCTAGCAGTGCATCCCTGCACATATTGTTTCAGACAAAAAAATTAGTATTTTGCATTAGAAGAGGATAATTAGGCAATAAGACACAAAAGTGTGTGTGGTTATCATGAGATAAACACACACATGGGGTGTTATGAGGCACAGCCAAGTGTCTACAATCCCTCTAGGGTATGATTATCTCGCGATAACCACACACCCTGGAGTTGCCTTATTGCTATTATAAAATATCTTTATTATAGGAAGAAATGTGCATTTTTTTGTGCAGAAAGGAGACGGAGCTGGCAATTTAGAATGCCGAACAGCAATTTCAGCTGAGCTATGTGGTTTACATAGATTAATCTATCCCATTGGAATGTTTTCCCAGCCAAAAAAATGTTCCCTAAATCCAAGCAGTCATAATCTGCAGTGATGTGCAGCTATTTGGAGCATTTGAGAAATTCCCTGCCTGATTCTTAGGCTGTTGGTTTGATGGTGGCATGGGGTGAAGCCTGGGATTCCCAAGGATGGGGAGCTTCGATATACCTTAGGCTTTGGGAGTTTGTTGTTCTAGGTACCAGAGAGCGAGCCGTGTCAGGGTCACACTGGTGTTTCATCTGGTGTCTTCATCAGAACACTGTAAAATCATTACAGGAATAACGTAACAGCAGAAAATCTGGCAAGGATAGGATAGGAGGTAGAAATAGGAAAGTTGGGATCAAACTCAACGAGGTGAAAGAGATTAGTTTACTGCAGAGAAGAGCTTTGCAGAGCTGGCACAGCGACACTTTAAAAAAGGAGAGTTTTAAATCTGGGAAACTTAAGACCAATAACCAAGGGAAGTGCCACAATTCTGTCATCACAGCTGATGGGGTACCGAAGGTGGAGGATCAAAAGCTCGAGGTCAGCCTAGGCTACATGGTTACTTTACAGCCTGGTCTGAGCTGTATAATTAGATTCTGACTCAAAGAAAAAAAAAAGGGGTGGGGAATAAGGACATCTCCTGAATGCTTTAGGGAGAAACAGCAACAAGCACCCAAAACTGTTTGAATTACCTTAAAGAATATACCTCTTTATAGCTCGAGAGGTAGCATTCATTGAAAGGAAAATCGTGGTGAAAATTTGATTCGATTTTCAATTTTTAGTAGTTATAAAATATAGTCTTTTCTGAGAAAATAGTAGTTGAAGCAAAAATTGGGAGATGATTTCTCCAGCATAGACACTCCCTTGTGTCTCTACAACTGATTCCATGATAAAAACACAAGTGGTTGGAGAATGTTATCTGAGACAGACATCAGCTTCTTCATAAGGCCTGAAAAGATATTGCGAATGGATGCTTTTGCTTTCATCATCTACGAATAGCAACCAGTAATTATTGCAGATATCATCAAGTAGACTAAAGGCATGAAAATAAACCTTTTTAAAGACCTACATGATGTTTAAGGTCCAAGAATTTACATGCAGCTTTTCCGATTTTAAAAATTCTAATATTTCTGAGTCTGGCCAATTATTAACTTATAGTCAAAAGCTGTAATAAAATCAGACGATAGGCAGTCAACATTTTATCTCAATAAATTTTCAATGTTGTTAAACAAATGGTGAGGTAAAATCGGCAATAGGTTAGGTTATAAATTACATGCTAAATAAAATCAATATTTATATCCATATTTGTACATTCAGATCTTTAGGGAAAAATATGCAGAGAACTTAGCCTAGCTAAATTATGTTTACTTTACTAGTCATCAAGATGTGTCAAGTCTAATGCAAACCTATTGTTTATATGGAATATGAAATCAATGTAATTGATTTGATTGAATTTTTAAAATCTTCTATGAATATGTGCCATGGCTTTTTAAATTCAGCAAAGCCAGTAATTGCTTTAAATGTAAAAATAAAATAGCATCTAGAGATCTCTCACCTACCCATGGCAATGCATTAATATTGGTTTCTGCATTTCACTAACTGATAGGCTTTCATGCAAAATCAATACCTCTCAGTCTAATACGTTTTGCATTGTTATATGGTGGGTTCTAGAAACTAAAATACAGTTTTGATGAATAACTTCAAATCTTTATTTCATAATAAACTTGCCATGGGGTAAATTTAAAGGGGCACCATTTGTTTTCTAAACATGCAACAGCATCTCTCACATAATTGACAATTGTTTCATCGGAATGCTATCATTTCTAGTCTAAATCCCCATCTTTTAATTTAGCCCTAGGCCATACCTTTCAAAGAAATTGCCATCCACGAAATATCAAATGCTTCAACAGGGCCAGACTTGTGTACCTCCCCAGTAGAGCTGTGTGAAAAATTTCACACCTACACTGAAACTGCCAAAATATGCTGCTCCACTCTTCTCAGTACCGAGGGGAAACATATACTTTTCCCTTTGGGCAGTTTTGACAGTTTTAATACAAGTGAAAAGCAGGTTTTGCCAGCATAGAAAAGGGGGGAAAGGAAGAAATTATAACATGAGAATGTCCTAGGCTTACAAGGGAAAGAACGATCGCTCACGCTTGATGCTTCACCCTAGCCCAAGATGAGCACTCTGGCAATTGCCATGGTGAGGGAAGGACGGTAGACATTTTAAGAATAAAGTCAATAATAAATACAAATAATAAAAAATGGCAATAAGCCTCAAGCTTCCTGTGTCATTTTCCTTCAAAGTTAAGTCACAGGAGAAGCTAGATACTTGCAGACTTCATCCCTCACTAGTAGTCTCCTGCCCCTCCCCCATCCCAGTACTGTCAAGATCAAGAAGTCTTCCTTAACATTAAGGGAGAGTGATAAAAATATAAAGTTCAACTAATGTGCTCCAGAGACATCTCACTGCCTTCCAGGGAATAAAAAGAACACGTACTTTTCCTTCCTTACATTCATTCCCTTCAGGTTTTTGAAGAATCTGGCAGTCCTAAGGAAAAAAGAGAGGCCTGTTTACTGGAAGATTTTAAAATAGAAAATTGCTATGTAGGGTACCTCCTTTCTTCAATCCCTACAATCCCACAGGACACAAAAGGCTTTTGGGGGTGTGTGATAATAATGGAGAGGCTGGAATAATGGTGTGGCGGGTGCTGGAGAATGCATAGAGATGTAGCTCTGGAGATTTGTCTGCACAGAGACTTCTGAACCTGTGAGTTTATGTAGCATCATGCTTTCTTTAGTCATGATTTTATACGATCGAATACGAATCAAGTCACTGGAAATTCAAATGTGCTCAGCCATTCTGCACCCTTTGTTTAACTCATCTGGTGGGATACTGTGCTTTCTGAATGTATGGAGCGAATTTGAACTTGGCTCTTATGTAGAAGTCTGCATTACATGTGGCATGAGGCATTTACATACAGATACCCCTTTTGTCGCTTAGAAGATAGGGTCACTGAAAGGAAAAAAAATAAATCTTTTATATAAAAATGGGAAGTTATTTTCATGGTGTGTGGCTTTTGGAATAATCTTAGAAGAGGCAAATTTGGGGTTCTAGATTTACAGTCTATTAAAAACCTACCAAAGGATGGATCTTGTTTTTTGAACTACTTTGTAATTTGCACAGCAACTAATTTAATCTTAAGAGCCAATGGTTTTGTATTTTTACCTTTTTATCCTTAGCACCAAATACTCCTGGAATTATAAAGTTACAAGCACAAACTTTGCCACATGTCAGTGTTTTGGAAAGAGATTTATTTATTTTTATATGTAAGGGGGTTTTGCCTGCATGGATGTATCCAGTGGAGGCCATACGAGGGTGTCAGAACTCCTGAGAATGGAACTGCAGATGGTTGTTAGGCACTGAGAATTGAACCTAGGTTTTCTGGAAGAGCAACCAGCATGTGGCCTTATCTTCTGAGCCATCTCTTCAGCTCCTGATTTTGTAGTTTTTAAAAGGGACTTTGCTAGCTCCATGATGCTAACTTTGCACATTCCATTAGAGCTCATAGCCGCTTTCTAACTGGAAGATCCTGCCCAAATCAACCATTTTAGACACAGTGCTTCCCTGCGTTGGGGCCGCACTCATCATGTCTGTCACTGTTTGTGAATTATCATCTGCTGTTTTTCTCCACAGGAGTCACTCTTCCTGTCCACTCCTGGCTCCCATACCCGTGGAAGCTAGGTCCAGCACAGCAGTCCCAAGGCTATGTACACAGTCTGTGGAACACTGACAGGTATTACCGTGAGAACTGACTTCATGGTACCCACTGGTCTGAAGACACCAGCAAGCTGTATCTTCTGCCTCGTTTTCCCTTTGTGCTTCGTAACCTTTGGATTAAAAGTGTTTGTTGTTAAATACTTTCAGCTTTCTCACTTCTGAAGATACTTCAGGGCTGCATAGGGGCCGAGACAGAAACAATGCAACAGTAGGCATCTCCATGATATTTTCCTCCAACAATATACACAGTCCCATAGATAAAGATTTTACCCTGGGGTTCCACTCAGGACAATTTCGTTACCATTCCCCCTTCCTGATATGGACCTCCATACCCAGCAGGGCAGAGAATGCTAATTTTCTTCCAAAGTCCAACTGTTCCTTTTGTTTAATGATGTAATCTCCCCAGGAACTTACTTATGAATTTCAGTACAGCATGTGGCAAATCAGATAAACATTATATTTCCTGGTCTCTCTCCTGATGAGTGCTTAAATTAACAAGAAATGACATTTACACTATAGCACTTCCTCTAGTCCTTCCTTGCCTTTTCTTCCTGGCTGGGAAATAACAAGAGCTGGAGCAGCTGCCTCCAGCCCAGAGGTAGAAACCACAGAGGGAAAGGAGCTGAGCAGAGGAACAGGCCAGCCACAAGGCCACTTCAGTTCCCATGGAAAGAACAAGAGCTCCATCTTTTCATAGCCCTTCCCTGAAAGGTAGTGAGAAAGAAAACAGACTTCTTCATGATTTTTTAAAATTTTTATTATATTATTTTGACTTAATTACAGTATTTGACTCTTAAAATATAGCCCATGTCTGATAAGAGGGCAATAAGAAATCTCATCATATTCCAAAGAGTGCAGAGTGGCGACTTCTACCAACTTTCTTTCTAAGAACCTAATCCCATGATGACGTCACTAGAGCAATAACATTTTTAACATTAGGACTTGATGGATAGTTTGAACTTCATGTGGATCCCCTCGGAAGAGGAGCAGGGCCTGTCTCTGACAAGGACTCTCTTGCATGCTTTCCTATGACTTCGCCCTGGTGGGGCTGCCTTGCCAGGCCACTGTGGTAGAGGATGTACTCAGTCCTGATAGGACTTAATGTGCTAGAATGGGTGGTTGAGAGAGTCAGTGGGGGTGCCCCTTTCCTGGGATGGATGGGAGGAGGGATATAGGGAAAACAAACAAAAAACAGAACACATATCTCAGGAAAAAATGAGATCACATACGAACATAGACTTTGGAAGTTGTTCAGCAGGTAAAATCACTTCTTACTTGAGTACGAGGATCCAAATTCAAGTCCCAGCACTTAGAGAAGAAGTCAGGCACAGATGTATGCACTAGTGACTTCAGTACTGGTGAGGGAGGTGGCTACAGGCAGGAGGATTGCTGGAGCTTGCTGGATACCATCCTAGATGTGGTTCAGTGAAAGACCCCAACTCAAGAGAGTAAGGTAGAAAATGTTTAGACACTCACATACACACACACACACACACATGAGAGAGAGAGAAAGAGAGAGAGAGAGAGAGAGAGAAAGACAGAGAGGGAGAAATAGAAAAATAGAAGACAGAGACAGAGAGAGACGGAGGCAGAGAGACTACCTAAAACCTTTCCAGGCAACATTACTGATAGGATATTTTCTATTTTAGCCTACTCAGAGGCCAGGAAATGGTGAGATTTTATATACGCCTTAAGAATCAGTCAATGGAACATTTCAATGCTGCCTTTACTTACTGGGTATGTATTTGTGTGCAGCAAGTAGAAGGTTCCATGGAGATGTATCACAGAAGGTCAATGTATGAATGAAGTTTCTTGTGCTTTCTCTTTACCTCTTGTTCTTGTGTGTTTGTTGGTTTTCTCCTAGTATTGTTTGTTTGTTTTATCTTATTTTACTATTATTCTTTAGATGCCTGATTGTTTTCTAACAGGAGAGAAAAAGGGTGTGGATTCTTATGGCAGAGAAAATGGGGAGGATTTTGGATGAGTTGAAGTAATCATAAAATATTTTATGAAGAAAAGAGTGTATTTTGACTAAAATAAATAGAGTAAAAAATAATGATCAAACAAAACCTGACTTGAATTTCATTCATATTTTAATTCAGATGAGATTTTTTTATCAGCTTTTTTTTAATTCTTTATGAGATTTTTTTAAGTATTAAAACATCACCAAAAAGATTTCTAAACAGCACACTTGGCCACCTGTGTTTACGTATTTGCATGTGTGCATATAAAGAAATGTATGGTGTCACTGATGTTAGCTTTTGAGAAAGGGCTAGAAAAACATGGTTCTGGAAAATCTTTAGAAAATAATAACAAAGGAAATGATTAGTTGAGGCCAAAGAAAATGTATTTTGTAGGGGTTACAATGACAGGGGACCTAATGCTTTTTTGAACCTGTGGGAGGCATTTTTAGTGTCATCGGCAGGTTCTTGTGTGGCTCTGTTTAGGCTTTGTTGTTGTTTGTTTGTTTGGTTGGTTGGTTGGTTTTGTTTTTTTCCTGAAGATAATTGGTTAAGCCAGTGAAATGTTCCTTGGTGTGAGTAGATGGGCTTAAAGGGGAAGGGCTTGTCCTCTGTGGTATCTTGCTCTTCCCACTCTCCGCATCCTATCTAATTCTCAAACCAGAGAAAATTCCCTTGGGAGCACCAAGGCCTCTAAGGGAACATTGCAGAGACTCAAGAGATGAGAAACGGTTTGTAAATGAGCATTTTAAAGATGAAAACACTCTTGTTTTTAAAGCCAATGAGTATGAAATACCAATGGGAGACATGAGTTGACAGCTGGGACTCTTCATCCGTCTGGCCCAGAGATTCTGAGTGGATTGCTGACGAGGAAAAGTAGGGCTGAGGGAGCTTGGGCCTGTCAGAATCTGCAAAGAATTCTTAGGCTCCCCATTTCAAACCAAATTCAAACCTTCCAGGGCCTGAGATTAAAGAGAATGTTTACAGAAAAATAAAAGAGGCTTGAAAATGCTTATTAAGAGACATCTTAGAAATCTTTATAAAGCGTCATCTGTGATGATTTATATGCAAATGAGCCAGAATGTGCTTAGCATATATTATGGAGGGTTTTCTGATTTTATCCCGTCCACGCTGATTGTAGAGAAAGAAATACATACCCGTAGAGGCAGTGGAGAGCTTGAAGCCAGGGCACTTGGCCACTCTGAGTGAAACAGAACAAGCAAAGGGAGATCTTTCCGTTCAGTGACTTAAGGGAAGTTCAGCTCCCAGGGTGAACCTAGAGGGTTTGGAGGGTCCTGAAAGCATGACATACTGTCAAAAGTTTGGGTTTTTCTTTGAAGAGGATATGTCAGAAATGTACTCTTTGCTTGGGAGATTCACGGATCATAGTACCACTCTGATGTTATTAGGGGTTTGTACTGTTTCTGCCAGGTATGTCTAGGCTTCAGACAGCCTGTGAATGAAGCCACCTCTCTTGGTGGCAGTATCTGAAATGGAATCCTGGGCCTTTGGTAATCGTAGTACGAATTTCTACGGATGTTCTTCAAGTCCAGGAACTTGCTATAGCGTGGAGGATGTAGATAAATGTAAACAGAGGCACAAGTCTGCCACCAAGTTGTCAAACTGTCTCAGGAAAGAAACGACAAGGTTTTCTAAGAAGCTACAGGGGGTCACCATGGGTGGGTTTTCAACTACTGTGTCCCTGTCTAGTGCTACGTGACTGAGAGTTAACATAACAAATACAGGGGTGAGCCACCACACTCAAATTTCACGGGAAATTTGGGATCTGGCTGTGTGCTGTTCTATCCAACTGGCAGATATTCCACTGTGTTCATGATTACCAAACACGTGCCTGAAATCTCAGGTTGTTACCAGCCCATTCCCAGTTGGTCCACCGATGAGAGCGGCCAATAGTCACAGGCCAACAGAGCTTTGCTTTTTCATGGTCTGCTTTAAAGTCATCACATCAAACCTGGGGCAGAAGCGATATGGCAGAGAAATACAAAGTAAACAATAGTTTGCTTTGGATGATTAACCTCCTTCCCCTTCCTTCCTCTCCCTTCTACCTAATCCCACCCTTTAGTTTGTCGCCATGGTCTATGATCTAAGCCACTCTGAGGTCTGACTATAGAGGATCAGAAGTCCATTTCAAAAGCTCTTATCCCTAACACTCATAATATGTTCTCTCAATTGTTTTTCCGTCCCTCTAATTCATCTTGTTCATATAATCTAATTAATATTCCTAATATATTGCACAATTTATTCATTATCTTACTCTAACACCCAGAGAGAAATGAGTTTTACTTTCTTCATGGGTTTTGCAAGAACAGATAATGACTTTGGCTATCACATGCTGGAGCACACACAAAATCTAAGCCATTTATAGTTACTACCTCCCTCCTCTCTGGTTTCCAGGATTCCATTTCTTTGTTTCCTTCCCCCACTGGCTCAAATCTCCTTAAAGGAAAGTTATGATAGTTTATTGTGTCTGTGTTCCTTGTAGGCTGCCCTTGGTTTCTACATAACAAACACCCTGAACTTTTCCAGAGGAATCTACTTAAGCATGAATAAACGACCTTCACTTGCAAATATCTATATAATACTGCTTCTTCCAGTAAACCCTGTCTTCTCTAAGGCTATGCCGAACACTCCCAGGCAAACTCTGAATGCTGCACACAACAGCAGCTCTTATCACAGTCATCCGGTTCACAAATGCCTGAGCCATGATCAAGCCAAGTTCTAAGTCATTTCAGAGATTGCATTTATGGGATCTGCTATATTTTTTTTTTTCTGTGTTGAAGGTAAAAATACACTTAGGCGAAGAGATAAAGAAAGCCTTTCACAGAGAGAGTGGCCATTGAAATAACTCCTGCATCTTAATGGGGTTTGGATGATAGCTCCACTAAGACAGGCTCTACACACAAGAAAGGCGGCAGGCACCTGGGATGTTGCAGAGCATGTAACAATGGTGGGAAACGTGGCTTTCTATGGCTGTCATGATGTGGATGAGCGTTGCTGGAGGAGTTCTTTGTTGCAGTTTATAAGCCCTGCAGACACAAGCCTAGGGGAGAACTGTGGGCTGTAAACCTGTAAGTCCCGAATCTGTCTAGGAGAACAGTAAGCATGTTTCTGAGTGTGGAGCCACCAACACCGTGTTCCTGTTGCTTCTCTAACAAGGGCTGTTAGAAACAGTACATCAAGACACAATGACTTTGATGGTGAAAACTTTAAATGCCTAAAAGAAGAAGGGGCGTATTGAGATCTTGAATGTGGATGCTCTGAATCAGTACTGCACACATGTGGGTCCTCAGATGGACAGTGGCAACATGGATTGCTGTGGCAATCTGGGGAAGACATCTTCACAAGACCCTGAACAGGAGTCTGAGGGACTTCCAGAAGTATGACCTTACCTCTCAAGAGATACTGTTCAGCATGCCTATGTGGTAAATCTCCTGCTATGTGCTTTGTTTTTTTTCCCAAATGTGTATAGGCTTGCTAATGGCTAAGCTAATTAATAAAAATAGTTTTTAAAGTCAGTCATCTCTCCCTCCGATATTGTTTGTAGCCCATTCTTTTTTTCATCCTTTGGGACCTTTAATCTGTAATATATTATGTATTTATTATAGACATTGCACCTTTTGATTTTCCAATTATGATTTCTCTTTGGGCTTTAACTTGCATAGTTTCTGTTAATTTGTCCACCAAGTCTCTAATCCCAACATTTATTTTAATACATCTTTTGTTATATTCATCATTTAAAACCTTTTTCTGGGGCCCGGAGAGATGGCTCAGTGGTTAGGTGTGTGTAATGCTCTTTCAGAGGACATACAGTAGGATTGTAGGTCTGGTAAAACTTAGGGCTCTCCTAGTTCTCTATTTTCCTTAATGTTAATCTCCATGGTTGACATTACAGAAACCTGCATGTTCCCTACCCTTTCTGTGCGGGATGCATACTCCCTCCTAGTCAAAGTGAGACCACAAAAGTCAGCCTCTTGTCATGAACATTTTTTCTGCTTATCTTCACATGGCTCTGTCCCTGCAGGTTTGGAATCCAGTGAATATCTTGAAGGAGAGATAAAATATATGTATCAGTGCTTCAGTTTTCCATCCCTTTACCTATTCAACATCTTAAACTCTCTGGTTTTCCATCTATGTCTCTCTTATCTCCAGAAATGGCTTGTTTCTCTGTTCCTCCTAAGCAGAATCCCGATATTCTCAGCAATTTAGTCTGTGTCTAGAATCCAGTAATGTCCAAAAGGAGAGAGAGCAAACAATTACAGAAAAATCACCCTATTCTCCATAGTTGCCTTGCTTGATCCCCTTTTCTCCTCTTGTTCTAGTTCCTTCATCAGGGTTATGATACTCTTTAGTTTTCCTTTATTCCATATGACTTTTCTTATAGTGCTCAGGGGAATGAGGACCTATGACGAGGTACTTTATATTCTGTATGTGCAGCAGTAGTTTTTCTGAAAAAACAAGCTCCAGGGAAAGGACAGGTGTTCAGTAATTAAAGTTGTGTGTCAGTTTGAAGGGTGTGGACTATGAGGTAGGCACCTGTGGGATGACTCTTGTCCCGCAGTTCCCTTTCCTCAGGGCACTGGCCGCCTTACTTTTTCCTCCTTCCCTTATACTGCCCCCCTCCCCGCTATATTTCAAAGGTTGAATGAGATGAGCCACAGTGGAACTTATTTCTGTATGTTATGATGAGCTTAAAGATGTTTCTTTGCCCTCTGCAAGCTTGTATTCTTTGGAGTTAAGTGTTATTAGCAGACATGTGAATGTGCGTGAACTTACATAGTGTATTGTGCATAGCCAAAGGAAAACAAGTAATAAGCAGTGAAATCAAACGCTTGGAATGTGGTTGCTATTCAAAGTTCCACTCATACTGGATTAGTCATCGCAACCAAAACATCTTTAAACAATCAAGAAAAAAAATTCTTCAAAGCCATTTATATTGACCATTGTAATTAAGACGACCATATGTCCTTGTTTGGCTAAAACATTCTCAGTTTGTGTTTGTTGTTCTTGAATGATTATTAATAGTTTTTCTTTAGCTCTCAAAACTATTTGTTCAAATGTTAGGGTCACTCTAATGATAACCTCAAGGGAAAGAAATACTAAGTTGGTTATGTGCATGATTATTTGAGATTGCTTTGAAATTAGAGTATACCAAGAAGGGAAAATGGCTGTGATTGAAATTGTGTCATTTTAATTTATATTTGAATAAAGTACGGAGAGCATCTAGAGTAGTCAGGCATTGTTTGAATCCTTAGACTCTCAACTTGACAGTTTTCCGAATGTGTTGGTGTTTCTCCCAGAAGCGTGAGAATCAGTCAGACAAGGTGTTATTCACAACAGGGCAATACAAGTATCATCTAGAAAGTACGAGGGTTTCACATAGACACAAACAACTAACGCAAAAAAACTATGACAAAGTGCAAAAGCCATGGCTGGAGAGCTTTTGTACAGGGACATCACACCTCGGATACCCAGGCTGTCCAGAGACCAATCTGTACAGAGACCTCAGCTCAGCCGAGGAGCAGAAACATCTTTAGATTAAATACTATTGATGTTTGCCACTCACATTATAGCTAAAGAAAGAGATTTAATTAGGTATCTATTTTGTAGTCAAGTGTGTGAGATGTTATTTTTTAATAACATTAGAAAATTGTAGAGTTTTATCAATAATTCAGCATTTTATTACTCTCGCCGTTATTGGTCATTGTCGACTGCAAACCGTAAGTAAAATATGTTTGGAAGAACATAACTCTATTACAAGTTTGGGCTTCTAGTTTCCATCAGTGACCCGTTACCTGAATGTTGCTGCTGTGTGTGTTGGTGAGCCTGTGAGTGGGAGGTCACAGGGCACTTCCTGGTGATGTTCCTCATGCTCTGTTTCTTGAGACAGGTCTCTCTCCCAGGGCCTTGAGACTTGCTGATTAGGCCTTGCTGGCTACCTCTGGGATCTTCCTGTGCCTGTCTCTCTGGTGCTGGGATTACAACAGTGTGACCTCATACCTGGCTTGTTTTTAATGCAGATCCTGGAGATCAAGTTCACACCCCCTTGGCTGCAAAGCAAAGAGTTTAATGACTGAGCTACCTCCCTAGCAATGAAAATACATATAAAATTTCATAATACTTCAAAAAATATTTTAAAGTATTTAAAAAAATCTTTGTAATCAATTTTTTTTCCAAAATTGTGTTAGAAACTATCGAAATACAATGTGCTTGGCAATTTTTCTCTTTTTATGTGAATTTCATTTAGTCATGTTTCCAACTGTTATGGGTTAAAGACAGCCTAGTGTTAGGCAGTCTAACATGTTTGAGGCATTTGGTACAATTACTGCCATTAAGACCACCACTAGAAATAGAACATTATTGTCTATAAATGAAAATAGCTGTATTCATTATGGACGGATTAAGTAAAAATGAAAAGTGGTAATAGCATGTAATTTTAATTTAGACATTAGAAATTAATGTATTTTCTTATAAATACATTATAAATAAACTATAAATACACTATAAATAAACATTCTTTTCAAGATAAAAGTATATACATCCAAATATACGTATATATGATAAATAGTTAGGTAGATAGATAGACAGATAGATAGAGATATTTTGAGTTATCCATATGGCAAAATCATTTCTAGCTAAATAGGCTTTACTTTTATGAAGTTAACAAGAAAATAAGATCAATGCTAGTATTTGACAAAGAATATAAGTGCATCTCAGAATACATGCATGATTTTAGGTAAAGAATTGGAACTATGCTTTTAAGTTATAAAAGCAGAAAGGGGAGAGGAGATGAATTCAGCATGTAAAATCCTCTACCTTTGGTATTGTGTGTTCCAACTCTCCTAAATATATATTCGAATAGAAGGAGATTGACATTAGAAATTAATAAACCCAGAAGCGTAAAACAGGCCTTGCCTTAATCTCTGCATAACTTCCATTTGGGTACAAGCACAGCTGCCCGACTAGACACAAGCGTCCCTCCAGCACTGTGTGTGTACCATGCTCTGTTATTGAATGCCCCAGTCATCAGCGACTTTCCATTCCGCTTCCATTGAAGGAAAAATTCCCGTGAATGACGATGCTTTACAGTAGCTGTTTATTTACTGAACTGACTGATCTGACATTGCTTAGCTTCCTGAGTTGGTCTTTGATGTTCCCAAAGTGGAGTTTGATCCCATTTAGAGCTGTGTTACCATTTATGGCAACAGAGTTCTGGGAAATCTTCTGAGAATCCTCTTCCCCCTAAACATGCACATACACACAAATGCATGGGGGTGGGGAGAGCAAACAATTTAATATAAAATATCCATGTAATAAAGTCTTGGAAAAGAGTCTCAATCGTTTATGTTAAAATATTTTCAATAACAAGACATATTTTATTAATTAATTTTATTAATCGATTAACACATTGCATTAATAGATACCTTAATACATCTTATTTTATGATCTAGCACACACACACAGAGACACACTCATACACACACACACATTCATCTCATCCCTATCCATACAAATTACAGCCCAGACTATCCTAGGAAATAATGAAATATAAGCAATAGTCTTCATCATCACCACAGCAGAACACATGACTCAGGTATATCACACACATTTATGATCTTTAATTACATTAGAGTCTTTAAATTATACAATTTTTAATTTGTTGAGAAAAATTAAAATATTAGCTTTATCAGAACCTAGGAAAATTTAGTTATCCATGTACACTTGGTACTGAGTAACCCATCTTGAGCACTGAGACAGCAGATTTATCAGTAGAGTAGTTATTGGATGAACTCAATTGTTTTGCATATGTGTCTGTACACACACACTTGCTAAATCTTCCAGTATTTAGTACGGGAATCACAGCAGAGTCTTCTGAAATGGAATCTTACGTTATACCTCAGACTGCTTATTTAGAAACCAATGAGTCCTTCTTTTTTTTTTTATTAACAGTGAATATTTTTTTTAATTTTTCATCAATTACACTTTATTCATTCTGCATCCCCCATAAGCCCCTCCCTCCTCCACTCCCAATCCCACCCTCCCTCTTCCCTCCTCCCTCTGCTTGCATGCCACTCCCCAAGTCCACTGATAGGGGAGGTTCTCCTCTCCTTTCTGATCTTAGTCTATCAGTTCTTCTTATCTGCACATTTGACATTGTATTCCACTCCAGACTTCCAGAATAGACACACCTCTCCTAACCTTGTCTGTAAGATTTCTGTTTCGGTTTAGGGAGTTCACCTGCTTAAAAATAGCTTAATATCCTTATTTTGTCTGTTTTCCAGCTTGCACTTTCGAAGTTTCAGTGTTCTGCTGCAAAGTTTATTTAGATGAAATATTCAAATCTACAAGTTTCAGGAACTAAAATTAACTTTTTTTTCACAATTTGCCAATCTTTATTTATTTTTCAAGTTTTTAATCTAGCTTTTTCTTGAAACTCTACATTCCTTTTCTTGTTTCACACGTAACATCATCCAAGAACTAGGTACCTTCCAATCACTAGAATGGCCACAATATGTAGGTAATAACTACTGTCTACTCCAGAGACAGGCATTCACACAGATTTGACTCTACAGGAGCTTCTTGAAGTCACATTTTTTCATGGCATTATTTGTGGTTGTAATGTTAAATCTAAATTAATAAGTCTCTTTAAGAATCATGGCCTTATTCTTTCACATGTAGGTTTTGTCTATCAAATGCATATATATTTCCATGCAAGAACATGGAAAATCTACTTGTTAAAATGAAATAATTACACAAGTTTATAGCAGCTATCTGCAGAAAAATCACCTAAGAAACTCTGATGTGTGACCTACAGTTTTGAGAATTCCAATGGCAAAGCCCTGTATGGAAGTACAGCTTTAACTCAGGCCCAGAGATGGAATAAACTCAGAGACCAGAAAAGAACAAATTATATTAGAGTTTGGCTAAAGCAATGGTTCTCAACCTTCCTAATGCTGCAATCCACAACACGAGGAATCCTAATACAGTTCCTCATGTTGTGTTGACCTCCAACCCTAAAATTATTTTGTTACGTTATAACTATAATGTTGGTACTTACATGAATTATAATGCAAATGTATGATATTCTGGATTTCTAACATGTGACAACCCATAGGCTGAGAACCACTGGTGTAAAAGAAGCCGTTAGTAGAACTGAATTGGAGAAGATGAGCTTTAGTCTCTTTTGTCAGGGAAGACTCTGAATCTTGGAGGAGAGGATCCAGGCTTTGTATTATCCCAAGACCTTGGTAATATCATTGTGGTCCTCTTCTGGCTGGCAGCTGCTGTTTGTTCCTTCATATCCTGGGCTTGCTGCTTCTTTGCTTCACTCCAGAAAACTTTTCTCCAACCCTGTGACACCTCCCTTGTCCCAAGATTCAGCTCAGAGATTAAGGCAGCAGGAGAGGTGACGAAAATCTGCCTAAAGGCACAACTGGTAGGGTGATCACTCTTCAAAGATGTTACTTTTCCTCAGGCTCTGATCACAGGCATGGTTTGCTTTAAGCTTTCAGACCAGCACAGGGAATCTTTACACAGGGAATCTTTACCCTTGTGCTGTTGCTCTTTGGGTACTTCCTTAAATGTCAGATATAAATGTTTTTAAAAAGCCCCACCCCCACTCCCTTCCCCCTTTAGTAGCATATGGTCATTGTGAAAAATATCAATTTTTGTTATGACATTTTCATACACATATATTATGTACCATGCTGATATTCATCCACTTCTATTATCCACTTCCCTCCCTCCTGAGTCCCTTTCTCTTGCTAAATACATCACTTATACTGTATATATATATATATATATAATACTATATATATATATATTTAAATCTAGATTTTGTGTATAAGATAAAATATCTACCATTTGTCTTTCTCAACCTGGCTTACTTTGCTCATCATGAGAACTTATAGATCTATAACATTTTTCAAGTAAAATAATTTTTTCTTTTTAGTTATGTAAACTCCATATATGTGTGTATATATATATGTGTATATGTGTATATATATATACACATATATTTGTATAAAATTTCATATGTGTAATACATATTATATCTATATAAGATTTTCATTACCCATTCATCTTTTGATAGCTGATCTATACCTCTCTTATTGTGAATCATGCTACAGAAAATATGGATGCATAGATATCTATGTTATATAGTGACTTGCAACTCCTTCAAGGCATACACATAAAATGGTGCAGTTGGAGCACATGGGAGTTATATTCTATTATTTATTCATTTAACATTGAGCCTTAAGGACCTCAGGGTAGCCTGAACTTCTTCCATAACTAAGAATGATCTTGAACTTTTGATGCTTCTACCTCCATCTTTCAAGTGCTAGAATTACTGGAGTATACTACAATGTCTGGATATATTCACCACTGGGGATGGAAGCTAAGGGTGGCTATGCTCTTTAATTATTCACTTTGTATTTTAATATACTTCTTTCTGGGGTCCTGGATAACATACATTGTTATAATTTACTGAGTACTTTTTAGCTTCTTCTGATTTATGACAGTGAAATAGATACTGTGGAAGAAATTTAAAATTCTGGCCAATGGCTATGTGTGTGTGTGTGTGTGTGTGTGTGTGTGTGTCCTCCTCATTGAAAGCAAATTAGCTTTCATTTTAACTGACACTTGGGATGTAGGCAAAGGAAGGTCTGGAGACCAAGACTGGACTCGGCTCCATTCTGAATTCCAGTCCAGTTTAATAGGAAACTCTGCTACAAACAGTCAGGCTCTGAAGATGTTGGCTTTGCTGAATCAGTCTTTAGAAACCTGTCTTACTTGGGTTATGAAGCCCTGTATCTTATGGGGCCTTGGACTGAGTTAAAACAACTGAAAGGTTCTTATGTAACTGGATTTTCTAAGGAAATATTTAAGTCATGCCTTTGGAGTCTTGAAGATCAGAAGTCAGTTTATGTTTTAATCAAATAGTTGGAAACTTATAATAGGATTGGACCAAGTCAGTTACTACTCTAGAGCAGAATTACTAAAGGACTCATATACTGAAATATATGACTTTATATCTTCAGTTTAGGTTACCTTTGTGTACACTTAAAACTATTGAATTCTTTACAGATCTGCTGTGGGAACATTGTTCTTTGGGTTAGTGCCCAATGCTGCATTTTTACAGCTTGATGATAAAAATTCTGATAGTAATGATTCTCTAGTCCTATGGAAACCCAGAGGACAGGAATTATCAGCCACTTTTGCAGTGTTGTCACCCACAGTCTCAAGAGAAGCAGTATAAGGGCAGAAACGTTCATTTATCTCTAGTCCATCCCGATGTTGAAAGAAGGGCGGTGGCAGTAGCTTTGTCTATGCTGGTAGCAGCATGTGGCATAGGTGATTTCATGGTAATGGTCCAGGAAGCAGAGAGAAATAAACCATAATGAAGGCTGGGTATAAACTTCAACAGCCTGGTACCCAATAACATATTTCAACCAGCCATGCCCTCCACCTTAAAGGGTTCACAACTTTCAAAATAGCACCATAAACTTGAGACCCAGCATTTGAAACCTGAGCCTAGTCGGGGCATTTCGGATTTAAGCTGTAATAACTGGGAGCAGAGTAGCCTGAGCCGAGAAGACAGTAGCTGTCTTGAGGCAGAAAACTTGTGCTCATCTGCTATGAGGCAAGCTCTCTCCAGATCCCCCACAGAACTCACTCAGGCTACTGTCCTCACTGATGCCATTACAGGTTTTCAGCCTTCCTTTCTATCAGAAGAGATGCGGTCATCCAATACCATGGATGGATCAACAGGCTTGGCGTGCTTCTTTTAAAACAACTTTCCATCCACCCATTCCTTGAGTTAGTCCCATGACAGTTTGTACTCACGGTCGACTTGACGCTGCACTAAGTATTGGTAATAAAACACCAAAGAAAATCGGATATGTTCATGAAGATTGCATGTTCCCTGTGATTGAAAACTCATGCCTAATAATTCCTAACCTTGACTTCCCTATAAAGCTATACCATACATTTCCCAAAGCTGTAATTTGATTTTAGTCAATTACACAGATAAAAGTGTTCTTTATATTTCCTTTCGTGTTCTTGTCTCTATCCAAAGATGAATAACCTCCCATGTCTATACTGTTCAACCATTCATATTTTGTTTTGTAATATCTAGTGATTCTAAACTCTAATCTAGGCAGGCAAGGGATCTGACCAAGAAAATGAATATATTATATCCTGATTTTTAAAAAGTAGCAGATAATGGAAAGTGTTACTATTTTCAAGGGAGAAATTATGTGCTAAACTTTGGACAAGGTGATGTGAAATTCATAAGTTTAGGTGCATGGGAGTGGAAGATGCTAGCCACAGCAATGAAGATTTGGTGGGCACCTCCAGAGGATTATGTTTGTTCCCTAACTAGACAGAAACTCATAGCATGGGAAACACGGGCAGTTTATTGGAAAAGGGTTCACCTCTAATGGATAGGTGGCTGGATTAGGGGGAAAGATATAATACAAATGTGCCCATTGCACAAAGGATGGGACTTTCGTGTTTCATAGTGAGGCCTTTGTGGGTCATTTCCAGAGTTAGGTTCCTTATATATGCTATTACATGTAGGATTGCATTCAATTTCACACTTCTCATGTCTTATTGCCAGAAAGGTGTTTAATATTATGAATCATGGGTCACCTTCAGACACTTGGGCATGTCCTCTGAACCTATCTATGCAAGTGGCTCAAGCCAATCCTGGCTAGCCTTTGCTGGATGTTTTTAGAGTTTCTTTGCAAATGGATTTTTCTCTTCTGCTAATTTTTCAGCCTTTGGGACCTCACTTTCTGCTTGTTCGTTAGTTTTGCTCTATAGATGCTGCTTTTAGGAATAGCAGAAATAGTTCCATTAAGAAGAAACTAAGTGCATTTTCACTATTGATTTGAAAAAAGAAAGAGAAAAGGAACAGTCATACCAAAGAATTACTATTATATTTTTTTCCCTACTACTCAAAATTTCAATTGACCCCTTAGCCTACTTAGAAGCTTAACTATGAAGTGTTGTAAATACAAGATTAGTACATCTGCCTCAGAGAAAGATACCAGCATGATTCATGTATCCCACCATTCCACTTTCCAGCCAGTGGTTTTCATCAATAATAACCAAGGTCTATTTGTTAAGTAAAATCAAATTCTTACTTTTACTTCTCTCCCTCTCACTCTCTCTTTCCAACACACACACACACACACACACACACACACACACACACACACCATAGATATTTAAAACTGAAAGCAAGAAACGCCTTGGGGTTTTTTGTCTTTCTGCCTTCCCATGGGCTTGGAAAGAGGCTTCTTGTTTATGAACTGTGGCTGTGAGGGAGGACCCATGGAGAGATTGTAGAGACTGGATTAGCACTGGGGACAGCCAAAACAAATGAAGCAGAGTGCCTGGGCAGTAAAGAAACAGAGAGGAGGATCAGGCAGGAGGAATCAAACCTCTGTGGTGATCCTGCCAGTTCACCTCCTCACAGCTACACATTCAGGAAGCAGGGTAGCTGCTTTCTACATTTCTACAGAGTTCTTCTTTATTTCCAGTGCATCACTAAGAGCACGGGAAAGAAATTGCTGGAATTTCACAACAGAACCAATTCCTGTTCGTGAATAAAAATAAGTGGAGGTCGCTTATGAATAATTTTTTCTTGATAGGAAAATGTTCTAGAAATGAAGAGTTTATTTCTCCATCCCAGCCCTATCTAAGGACAACCTGAATGATTTTTTTTTAATTCAAATGAATCAGTCATCACAGGATTAAAATGAAATTATTACTACCCGTAAGACTTCACTCACAGTGTCTGATTTGAAAGGTCTGCTGCTACAGGACCCTGGATTTATGAAAGGTTCTTCTGTGTGCACTGGCCCTCTCATCTGCTGCTCTGAACACCGAACTTTTGGAGGTTTCACTCAGCTTTTAATGAAGCTTGGACATTTGTCTTTTAATCACCTAATATTCCATTGAAAATCTTTAAAAAATAAGTGTGTGTGTGTGTGTGGGGGGGGGGGGGTGATGATGTTGAAATCCTACCCATATCCTGAACATCTGAATATCTGTTCCTTATTTGATGACATTATTTGTGTCTGTTTAGGAGGTGTGGCTTTGTGGGAGGAAATGTACCACTAGGACAGGCTTTGGGGTTTCAAATGCCATGCACAGTCCCCAGTCAATCCACTCTGCTTCATATTTGTGATTTGACATATTAGCTCTATTTTGCCAGGGTTAGCTGCTATGTCTGTTTCTTGTTGCTCCGTCATTAAGGATCTTAACCCCCTGGACCTGGAAGCTTTAAGTAAACTCTTCTTTTAGCTGCCTTGGTCGTGATGTTATATCATGATAATAAAAAAACAGCTCAGACAATGTGTGCATGCGTGTGTGCATGTCAGTGGTTGCCATTGAGTTTCTTTCCATTGCTTACCTTCTCTCTCCAGGCAATCTCTTCCTGAAGCGGGGGCTTGCCAATAGTTAGGCAGGCTGGCCAAGGAGTTCTGGGGATAGACTATTTCTCTTGTGTCTACCTCTGACACTAGGATTAAGAGTGTGCAAAACCAAATTAGGTTTCAACATGGGTAGTAGAGATCCACACTGTGTCCTTATGCATGTGCATCAGGCCCTTTACCCACTGAACCGTCCGCTTAACTCCTTTCACTTGGGAAACCTAAGTGTTCCCCAGAGCTGACGTCTTAGGCCTCTTTCTTTTCAACTTCTTAATTGTTCAAGCTGTTGTTCCATCTGGAACATCCGCTGCTTTGAACCCATCTAGTTCTACACTTCTTCCAGGAAACAACTCAGGGATTTCTTGCTAAAAGTAACCCCTCCTTATTACCTTTGTGACTCATTTGGCGTGTCTTCCACTCTCCATTTCTCTTAGCACTAGACGCTTCGGTATATGGTCAGGACATGCTCCTGACTTTCTTATTGTGCTTCCGGGGGTAACAATAACTCACAGGAGCAAGCCCTCTGACCTCCTCATTATTTAACGGATGCTTCTAACCTTGGGATGGCTTAGTGATAATTTCTATTTTTAATCTTAATTTTTATAGTGTTTCATACTAGAGGCAACGTCATCTTTATGTCAAGCATTGTGGTTGGGGATTTGTTATTTCTGTTCTTCACACTAATAAGAAATGGGTGAGCTTACATATTTATAATGAATTCCATATTATTATAATGCGGTCATGACTAACTGTGTATATCTGATCTTGATGGTGGCCCCACTAGCTTCTCTATTCTGCTTATTCTACATTGTTTTGATACACTTTCTATATTAGTTTTTATCTTATTATTTTTAGATTTATTTATTTTATGTATATGACTGTTTCATGTGCATGTGTGTATGTGTCCCCACATGCAAGGTCATGTCATTCATGTCCAATAACAGCAGCAGACTTCTTGGAATGAGAGGTATGGTTACGATAGAGCAAATAAATTCATGCAAACAAAACAACCCAAATGAAACTCTAGATTCTTTAGGTCTGTCTTCAGTCCAATTTTGGTTTCTTATCCTGTGACATTTAATCTACCTTCCATCCTTGTGGACTTACCCAATTCTGCATATTTTACTTAAAGGGAATTGTGTGCATTTTTTTAAAAGACATTTTACACAAGGTTTTTTCAAGGTTTACTCGTGGTGTAGCATCTATTGGCAATTTATTTTTATTTATTGCTTAAGAGAATGTCAATATGGACACATTGTGATGGTTTTTATTGATTGTCAAATCAATAGGATCTAGAATCACATAGGAGAAAAGCCTGTTAATGTTTAGAGACTGGATTCATCGAGGTAGGATAATGCAGCCCTGCTTGCGCGTGCCCTCATTCCAGGTGAGGAAGTGCTGGGCCAAATGAAAAGGAGGAAGTTAGCCTCGCATTGACATGCATCTCGCTCTGCTTCCTGACTGTGACCACAATGTGACCAACTGTAACAACAAGTGCCTGATGCCATGACTTCCCTCCCGTGATTCGTGATACCTTCAAATGCGGAATCAAACTCACCCTTCTCACTGAGAGCTGCTTTTTCTGGGCATCTTGTTATTTCTATGAGAAAAGTGGCAAGTGCATTCACAATCCTTTATCCATCAATCTACTCATGTGGTATCTGAGTTTCTATCTAAATATTAGCACTGGAGAAGCAGCAAGTTGTAATGGAAGTTTCAGTTTCTTTGTATGTTATGCAAATATACTTTGATTTTAATCCCAAGGGTGGGATTTTAGTTGGGCTGTAGTTTGTCTGTACCTGTTAATTGTCTCCTGTGGCTTGTGGCTTTTGCCAACTGGTAACACCCCTCTCTGTGTCCCACATTGGGTACTACCTATAGTGGAAAGCCACCTGTAGTGGTTTCTTTTAAACTCTATTTGGAGTATTTTGGCCTCTACGTCCCTTTCACCAACCCCAAAATCTCAAATAGGAGAGAAAAAAGTTTAGTGGTGAGAGGGGGGTTAGACTGCTTTACTTCTCCCGGCTAGTTAGGGTCAAGGGGTTCTTTTAGGGCTCTATACCAATCCCCGTCAACCACAGACACAGCCTACACCCCAAACAGAGTTTTATAAAAAGACTACCACAGGTGGGTTTCTACTATAGAGAGTAGATAGTCATGCCTCACAAGTGGATTCAATTCTGGTTGTCTCATGTCTTTTCATCCTTTCGGTGTCAACATATTTGTGGCTTTTGATTTAGTAGGAAACTCTTACAGACAGCATGTACTGCTCGTGCTTTTAATTATGCCAAACTGTTTTTTAATTGGAAAGTTTTGTCCATTTGCATTTAAAGTAATTGTTGATAAGGCCTTACATTGGCTATTAACTATCTGATTTATGTATGTGTTCTTGCAGGAGGTGGGAATTAACACAGAGACCCACAATTAGATAATTTCCAGTGAGTGAGCACTCAGTCCTAAATAGGATGTCTTCAACAAAAATCTTCATTCTCAACAGAACATAAAACTTTAGTCTTATATAGCCCCATTTCCTTTTTATGTTGCTAAAACCGATCGTATCTTTATATAGTGGGCACTGATTAATAATTATCTTATTCATTTTTTTTTCTTTTAAGTCTTAAGGAAGTAGAAACATGTCACAAACCAAACACATAATAATGAAGACTTTCATATTTACCTATGTTCTGACTCTTAGTATCACCGCTTATTTCTTTACATGGCTTTGAGTCACTGCCAATAGGATTTTCTTAATTTTTCACTTATAGGGATACTATTGATAAATATGTCATTCGTAGTGAACGTTTTAACATGTTGTCCCAGTGCTTCTGGGTCCTATGTGGTCTCATGACTTACTGGCTGTCAGTCTTGTTGAAGATTCCTCGTGTATGTGGTGCTTTTCTCTTTTGCTGCCTCAGAAGTCTCTTCAGCTTTTGAAACTTTGCTTTGATAGAGATATCCTTAAATTTACCTTTCACTGTTTTTCCTGATGCTAGGAATGCAGGTTCTCATCTTTAATGCTAGGCCAAAATGTTGGGAGTGTTAGCTGGCCATGTTAGAAACTACTGAACTCTTTTTAAAATGTAGCTTTTCTATCTTGTAAACATTTATTGGTGTTTGTTTTCTAGCTTTTCATGAACAGAAAGCATTTGCAGTTTCCTTGTCACCTTTTGCTTATGTTAGTCTATAAACTGATTTTTATTTTATCAGTTCAACAAACTCGAAGAGAACAGCTAGAGTTCCAACAAGGAAGTTAGAAAAGAAAAATTTATCTACGATGTATCAGAATCCCCAAGACATACCTATGTAACTCATTAATTTCTCAACAAATACCAATCAGTCATGACTGATTATTATTTGCTTGTTTTGTTTAATAATGAAAAGATACAAAAACGGACTACTCTTTGGAGTTAACAACAACAACAACAAAAAGAATTAGAGGTCTAGATAAAAAGCTGACCTTGAAAGTAACAGTCATCTTTAAGTAACTTTAAGCAGAATTGTTCCTGTGAGTTCTGGATCTGCTGTCTTCTGGAGAAGACACAGCAGGCTGTACAGGAGTCTCATGCCTAAGCATTGTACCTTTAGAGTCTCTCGGGATGTGCCAAAGAACAACTGTCTCTGGAGTGAAATAGATTGGATTACTAAGTTAAATCAGACAACACTGAGGAAATATCCTGAGTAGATTTTAGTTTCTGGAGCTGAGTGCTTCAATCCCTGCATAACTGTACTCATGAGCTCCGAATAAAAACTTTCTGAGAATGACTGGGGCAATCCAGATTAGACATGTCCATATTTCTTTCCCAGGAACTCTAGACTGAAGAAATGCTACATTTCCCAAGCCTAGTGAATACTGCAGATAGTACATGAGATGATTCATGTATTTTGGTTATTGCCTATCTCTGCCATAGATAAGCAGGCTTTTTTCGATACATTCAGAGAGCCGAGTTTGAGCCTCATTGTATTTCATTGTTGGGGTTTCTTTATTAGCATTGTTAAAGGGTAGGGACTGGCATGGGCTTTCTTAATTGTGAATTATAACTTCATTGTAGGGATAATAAAGAAGATTGATGTAATATTTGAGATGGGGCACTGGGAAGCCTCAGCTCTGATTGTAGAATTTGTCTTTCATGTTCACATAAGAGCAAAAAGAGGAAAGCTTCAGGGTAAGGGATCATTGAACGTTCTTAGTCTAAAAACCTTGAGATGTTTGACATCTTTTGTTTCCTGACCCCAGGGCAAGAACTACTACAGAGAAGATGTTTTTAGTGTTACAGTTTGAACATGACTCAACACTTTAAATTAAACTCACTGCTTAAACCTTCTTATAAATTTCCTGGTTCCGTTGCCTCACAATATTGGATATATTTCTGTTTCCTTTGCTTTCATAGATCTAAATAATGAAAACTCTTTATAGTTCATCCAAAGCTCACTGACTCGGACATGTGGCATTCACATTGTATGAGTAATTTCCAGGATGCTTCCTATTTTCTTCTGTTGAGCTGCACGCCAAGGTAACTTTTAAACAGTACAATGGCATGGGTAATGAGCAATTAGATCTCACAGAGTAGTTCTTACACACACTAGACACGTAAAAGCAGGTACATTTTATTACACGTGAATCATTCTTGTTGGGCAAGGTTCCCTTACTTTATCTGCTCTCCTCACATCCTTATGTGCAAATGCCTCAAAAGATTATTCTCCTTGTCTTCCTTCTCCTGGTCTCAGAGAAATCTGTCAGTAGTATCCAAAGACAGCTGTAATTAAGCAAGCTGGGCAATTAAGTAAGGAAACACAGTACCTTGTTAGCAATGGGTGTCAACTGTTGGGTGACATTTTGATAAAGTGCTTCAATATAGTGTACAGCATTTTGGTGCCTTTTCACTTTTTAAAAGGTCACTCCTTGAAAAGCAACACAGAAAAAGCGAATGCTTAAAAGGTGTAGGGAAACTCAAATAGGGAGCCAGTTGCTCTTTTAGGTATATTACCTTTACCTTTACACTCAAAAGAAAAAAAAAATCTTTGCTAGTTAGTCTACAAGGCCTTCTCATGCTACATTTTGCAGTTTTCGTATTGCAAGAGTTGTGGATAGAGCCTTTTATTTATCGGTCCAATCCAATCCATGTTTGCTGTTACTTAAAACCTCACTATGTCGCCAGCAGGGAATTTAACAGCTGGCTCTCTCGGGAAGACCTGGGTGTTGCTGGATGTCTTCCTAAGAAGCACTGTATGAGCATATTCTCTTCCTGCATGCTCTTAGTGAAGCTTTTAAGAATGTTCTTGAAGCCACAGTGAGATGCTGCTGCTCAAGGAAGGAAGTCGTAGCCAATTTCACACAACTAACTCTAGGCTAGGGTTTTTTTTACAAAATGATCCACAGATACCAAGAGGCTGTTGAAAACCCTTGAGTGCTTCAACAGAAGCCCAGAGCAGCTGACCAGAATCACAGGTTCTTACTGCCACAAGATCCCCAGGTGACTTCTGAGAATGCCTTCAAAAAAGCCTCTGAGGAATGCTCAGTTAGAGCTAGGCTTCCTGTCTTTTTTTTTAATATCTTTTTTATTTTTTATTAATTACAGTTTATTCACTTTGTAGCCCCCATAAGCCCCTCCCTCCTTCCCTCCCAGCTCCACCCTTCTTCCCCCTTCTTCTCGATAACCCCTCCCAAGTCCACTGATAGGGGAGGTCCTCCTCTCCTTCCTTCTGATCTTAGTCTATCAGATACCATCAGGAATGGCTGCATTGTCATCTTCTGTGGCCTGGTAGGGCTGCTCTCCCCTCAGGGGGAGGTGATCAAAGAACAGGCCTATCAGATTATGTCAGAGGCAGTCCCTCTTCCCATTCCTATGGAACTCACTTGGATACTATGCTGTCATGGACTACATCTGTGCAGGGGTTCTAGGTTATTTCCATGCATGTTCCTTGGTTGGAATATGAGTCCCTGGGGAGACCCCTGTGTTCAAATTTTCTGGTTCTGTTGCTCTCCTTGTGGGGTTCCTGTCCTCTCCAGATCTTACTATTTCCCACTTATTACTTAAGATTCCATGCACCTGCCACAAAGGGCCTCTGAAAGGCTCTGCCCTACAGACTATCAAAGTAGACACTGAGACTTAAGGTCAACTGATGGGCAAAGTGCATAGGCTTCCTGTCTTATACATAAATAAAACTTGCCAAGTTTCAATTTAGTACGCAAACGGTTTCTATTCCTATGACAACTTTAAGACCAAAAGTTAAAAAACAAAATTTTCATCTTCCCAAATGACCCACCCTTGGCTTTTTGTGTATTGTTATGTAAATAAGCTCCCCCTCTCTACTGTTGTCTTGGCTGTTCGCATACGTGTAGGGGAGGGGTTCAACACCACCGTCTTTTAATAACAGGACAATTCTTTTCAGTTACGCTGTATGCATCATGAAGTGCCATGGTAACTTTTTTTTTCAGCCTCATTCCAGAGGTTTGAGATCTGAAGCAAATAGCTCTGTGGGAGCAGTTGCATGGCCGTGCTGAGCCCAGACAGTGATCCCATTGAGATGCTGTGACATGGCCGCTTTTCTAAAGGACCAAGGCTGTACCTACTTATATTTCACCTACTGTAAATCCTTTAAAAAAATACCGATGTTAGCCATACACATTTTGTAGTTTACAGACTCTGGATGGCAATAGTCCCCATAGTAAAACAAGTGACAGTAGACTGGTCAGAAAAAGTTGAGGTCAACAAGGCTAGAAGATATTTTGCATCAAATATCCTATTTCTTTGCAACTGCCCTGAATGCAATGAAAGATCAGGATTCAAACAGTTAGTAAGACCCTTGTGTCTATAAGACTTCCATACATCTTAATGTCATTATTCATCTCTGAGGAATGCAATCAAGCATACCCTTCTATCAAAACACACCCATCACCAGTATGACTCATTTAAAGCCAGAACCTGTTGAACCTATTCATGACCTGTCATCCTAGTGCTTCAAACCTGTTTTTGGTGGTCCTGCTTCTGACCATCTCTTCTCCTCTGCACTGGCTCTGACTCACTGAGTATCCAATCAATTTGTCCCAGGAAACTTGCCATTCCTTTAAGCTTTCCTGGTAATGAGTCATCTGTCAACCTAAGTTTGCTGCAGTCTGTTCTCAGGCTTTTCTTTGTTTGTTCTGGATCTCCTGATTCTTGTTGCTACCACAAAACCTATATTTAATACTTAGCTGCAGGTTCTTGATTTCCCCACTCTTGAGCACCTGTTGCTGATGGATACCTTTTGCCAGCTCTCCCCGAGCAGACAATTCGGGAATCTGTTATTCCATCTCAGTCTGACCAGTAGCCACTATGGGTTAGTACTGACCACAAAGAAACAAGAATTATTGATTAAATGTGAATGTAGCTGCAGTTCTCCACACTCCTTAATGGGTTTCCATTGAATTCTTAAAGCACACAAGGAATGAAGAGACTGGTAGTTCATATTAATGGTGACATAGAAAAATTAATATGTATTGAGTAGCTGTTGAAGCCTAAACATTTTCTTTTCCTTATGGCCAGAAAAAAGCTTCTTGGGTTTAAAAGAGGAAAAGTGAACATAAATGAAATGGTGAAACTAGAAATAACAGAGGTAATTTTTAGAGCAAAGAAATGGAAGCAT
Organism: Meriones unguiculatus; assembly: GCF_030254825.1. Taxonomy (NCBI): domain Eukaryota; kingdom Metazoa; phylum Chordata; class Mammalia; order Rodentia; family Muridae; genus Meriones; species Meriones unguiculatus. The sequence continues at coordinate 26,471,012 of NC_083365.1, forward strand.
GGCATTATTTCTGAGAAGCACCAGACATAACGTGATGAAAAAGCTGAGTAGTCAATGGAGCATAAAGCGTGATTCAATATTAAAACACAAAGCAGTAGATAAAGTTCAGAAATCACAGGTGTGGAGAACAGAAAGTTCGCGCTTTAACACAGCAAAAGTGAGGGACAGATCTATTTGGTTTATTTTTTCTTCTCTGCTGTTTTTTTTCCTATGTTTTGGTACATAATACCTTTTAACAAGTGAGTTGGCAAAGTAAATTATGTGATATACCTGAAATATGGACGATGATATAGGTACACTCATTCATTTTTTTAAACAGTCTATATTGTTGTGTTAAAATAAATCTGATTTACAACACACTGCATTTAACTTTCTAGTTGACATTATTCCCATAATATGTAAAGACTTTAGCTACTTCTCCACTTGATTCCTTCTAAATAGTAAAAGTTTATGATTTCCCACATCATTAATTTACCATACAACTTCTTAGCAAAATTTTTCACATTGTTTGAAGAGAATGTATCTTCCTGATAAACTTTTCTGTATTGCATATACAGTATCACTTATTGCTTAGATACTGTCCTATTGATTTCAATACATTCCTTTTGACCTAAAAATCGAGTTGCACTAAAGGGCAAATATTACCTTCATATGTATCCAGACTATATTACAATTGAGTCTATCACATTATACATTTATAGGTGTCTACCCTTGTTACACAGATGAAATGGTCTGCCACAAAAAAAAAAAAAAGTGGCCCTATGAAAAGCTGCCTTTTGTTTTCAGAGTATCTGGAGAGTAGCAGAAGCCTCTGAGATGAAATTTCTCTCAACATGAATATGCTAACATGACCCTGTGGCAGCAACATCTCAGCTCTTCTCACATGTCTTTTCCTGAGATTCCAATGACAGGTTCGGTGGAAGGTTGGAGTGATAGAAAGTCCAACAACTTTACATATTCAAGCTCACAGTGGTAAATGATGCATCAAGAGAGGGAAGGGCAGGCTCTCCCTTGTTTGCTTTGAAACCATTGATAGACTAAATTAAAACTTTTATGAAGTTTTCAAAAACCCAGTTTACCATTGAGAACCTTTAAGGCTATTGTTTTAAACACATGTTTGCTGTATGTATGAAAAAATATTTTTAGGTAATTTCAATGTTCTATCTCTCACTAGGCATAGGCAAACCATTCCTGCAAGCTGCCATCAGATACAGGAGCAAAACCTTATTCTGAGAAAGCAGCCTGAAAAGCATACTTCATGGAACCTCCTGCTCAAACATCTTCTGAGAGAAAGCACAGGTTTGTAGGATTTCGTCGAGTTCTTTTTTTCCATATGTTAGAAATCTCAAGTGCAAATAGTAACATACTGGTGAGAAGAAAAAAACAAAAACAAAAACAAAAACAAAAAACAAACCTCCCAGGTGTGCACTATGGCTAAAGATGGTTAAAGGTGAGTTTCTATTTCTGGCATAATAACAATAACAACATGGACTGATGCTACACAACCAGGTTCCACTTCTATCTTTTCTAATTATGTGGACCCCACAGACCATTTAACAGTAATAGGTATAAATTGTTCCATGTTTTAAAATGAGGATTAAAATAATCTACTACTTTATATCTTTATAGAAAATGAAATATTTCAAATCATAATCTTTGGAAATTTGAAATTCATATTGTTTTATTATTATTAAAACAAATATTATTCTTGCTTTTAATGTTTTCTCTTGTCTCTTAGGTCTTCTTCTTTGTTCTGTTTTTCCTCATAATTTAAAAAATTTAGCTATTTAATTCTCCATGCTTTTAAGACCATTGGTTCTTTAGGCATGGTCCATGAATTCTGACTCATACCTTTAGCCAGTCATATTACTCCAAGATGGCATTATTTAACATGATGTATAAATGGAATCCATAATCCTCCAATCTCATAATACAGACATGGAAACTAGGGCTCAGAGAAGATATGTTACATAGCTAGAAGGAAGTAAACCCATTCATTTTCAGTTGCCTGGGTTCAAAGCCTTGACACATCTTAGTGTTTTAGTAGACAGCAATCATCTTTTCTCCTTCTCTTTAAAACAGCCTAGTTCTATCAGTATTGAAGAGACTTAGAACACACAGAACAAAGTTTAGAGTGAAGAGATGTTAGAGTTAATCTTTCTAATTGCTCATGAAAGTATCTATGATTAACTCATTGGATATAGTCTTTAAAAGTTGTTGTGGGGTTGGCAAGATGTCTAAGTGATAAATATGGATCTATTTGAATTTTTCTACATGTAGACATCCAGTTAGACCAACACCATTTGTTGAAGATGCAATCATTTTTTCATTTTATAGTTTTGGCTTTTTGGTCAAAAATCAAGTATCCATAGGAGGGTGAGTTTATTTCTGGATCTTCAATTCAATTTCATTGATCCACTAGTCTATTTCTATGCCAGTACCATGCCATTTTTTAAATAATTTAATTTTTACTGTTGCCCTCTAGTCTAGCTTGAGATCAGGGGTGGAGATACTTCCAAGAAGATCTCTTATTGTACAGGATTGTTTTAGCTAGTCTGGGTTATTTTTGTTTCACCGTATGAAACTGAGAATTGTTTTTTCAAGGCCACAGAGAAAGAGGATCCAGGCAATCCTGATGAGGGGTAGGATCAAATACTATGAGAGGAGGACTAGGGGAAGAACATGGTAGTGGGGGCGGGAAGAGGAAGGGGATGGTGGGACCTGGAGCAGATGAGGGAGGGGGCTACAGCTAGGATACAAAGTGAATAAATTGTAATAAATAATAATAATAAAGAAAAAAAAAACGATGTGTAAGTGGGTAAAGTGGCTTGCTACTAGGCCTGATTATCTGACTTTGATCCTTGGCCCAATGTAGAAGGAGAGAGCTAATTTCTGCAGGATGTCTTCTGATCTCCATGCACACATTATGGCATGTGTGCATAGGTGCACACACACACACACACACACACACACACAAAATAAATGAATGTAAATACAAGGTTTGGCTGGACAGCACCCATACCTTTTAATTTTCATTTTTCCTTCCTCTCTAATTCAGCTCTATTTTTCTGTTGATTGGCAAGATTCTTATAATATGATTGATGTTAATAAATACATTAAGTTATAATTGTGTGTGTCTGATTATATCTTGAATCTGTAAAACCTTTTAATTTCATAAAACTATGATTTAAATCCTTCTATCTTCCATATGGATTAACAAAGAAAGCCGAAGTTTAGCCTGAATTAAGAATTAAGTTACTATAAGAAGGAACCCTGCTTTGATAAATCCACTTTTTGTATATAAGGTGTCAAATGCTGCTGAAAGATTTCTTCGTGTGTTGTGTACGCATTATGTGTACATTATCCATATGCACACACACACAGCCTAGCGACCCTTCTATAAAGATTATGGATATCAAATTGCCAAATAAACCCACTTAAATCCTTAGGTAAAGTTAACATTACAAGAAAATTGTGGTGACGTTCATAAGTTCAAGTTTACTTTCCAAAAATAATCATTCTGCCATGCATTAAGAAAACACTGGTCCCAACCAAAAGATTATACACAGGTAAGGACGCCAAATGCAGTTCATACAAAGCAATTACAGTAAAGCTGTGAGTTTTACTACCGCTTGGGGAATACTTTACACATTTTCTTTTCCTCTATGAAAGAGACTCGTGTTGAGAAACTGCTGCCTTCCCTGGATGAGAGGAAAATGTGGGCTATCCTGAGGAGAGCCTTAAAATGCAGTGCCATTTCGATATGAGCCTGGTCAAATGACTTTGAAAGTTAAACTGATGTGGGAGGAAAAGTAAGCTTTCTCCTTGTTGAACTGGCTCTCTTCATTTTTTTTTTCCAGGACTATAATCTGATTCAGTGCAGGAACACACAGTACAGTTAGCATTCGACTTTAATTGCAACGAAGTGACAACATACTGGGTAATGAGTTGTTTATGAGTTGTAGATGTGTTTACAATGAGTTGACAATGTGTTGGATAAAGTGTTCTTGTAAAGTTGTAGATCTATTTCCAGTGAGCAGTGGGAGATGTTCATTAGTTGTCGATTTGTTTGTTTACATTGTTTTCGATTTGCAATCTCTATGAAACAAATTGCGCGCTGATGAAGGATGATTGTTTGTGCGCCTTAATGATTTACTGTAGTAGCTTGTCTGAAAAAGTACTTAACTCTGCCTCATCTGTCAGTTTCCACTGCAAAAGCCCCTAGTCACAATAGTTTTATTAGCATAGCATGGACCATTTGTGAGAACATTATGCATCTAAGAAATCTCAAGGTTTTGCTATTCAGCCCATTGTATTTGGGCCAGCAGACCTGAACTGAATTCTTTCTGCTTGCTACACATTTCTATATTTTAAATTATAACATGATTAATGGCTCTCGTACTTCCTAGCACAGAAAGAATTTCACAAGTCTTTTATATCTCAAGCCCACGTTTCTAGCATCTTAAAATTCGTTATGTCACTTTATGCATGTAACTGACCCATAGGTAGTCATACAAGGTGCTTTAATGCTTGGGCACTCATCTTCATTTGTATTTCATTTAGAGACCAATAAATGTATAAATGATTGGAGGTTTATTTTAAGGATTAGACTTGAAAATACCTGTTAGTTTTGGGGCTGAGCAAGTGTTCAATAAATGGTAGGGATGAAAAAGAAGCAGCAGAAGAGGATGAAGAAGAAGAAAAAAAAAACAATAAGGAGGATGACAACAGCAAACTAACTTGTTATCATAGAGAAAAACTTCAGGTTGGCCAGTAAAAAACTAAAACAAGATCAAACAAACAAACAAAAAACCATGTATTTGTTCATTTATCCCTGTGGTATGTTCTACTGTCTTCTCATCATTGGAGATAAGTTACAGTATTGTATGTTAATGTCTCCTTGGAAAATCCCTTTAGTATAGAGCCATGTACTTTCTGTTTCTTTCTTCTGTGACAGAATCAGTGAAGAACTTATCTTAAGTGGCTGTGTAATGTTGCACGTTAATCTTCTAAAGTTAATAATACTAACTAGTTTTATAATGTAAAAGAGACTTGGATTTTTCTCAGGCACCTATGGACCAAGTCAACATACTAAACTCGTATAAAGAGAGGCAGATTGCTATGACGTAAAAAGAAGTGGACTAGGAGTTAGAAGATGTGTGCTTGAGTCAGTTTTGTCAGGAAGTAAAGGTTTGAGCTCGAAAGACTCCCTTAACCTGGCTACAGGATACTGTGCATTTTTATTTAGGCAGTCATTTCTCCCTATGTCCATTCCAAATTCTTTACACCTCATTTAGTAATTCAACAAATATCTACTGATTATGTCCAGGCTATTAGGTACTCTTCCAACCCTGGACATCCATGTTGAGACTGACGGACACTTTCCTTTACTCATGGGGTCTGATATGTTGGTAGGTGAGACACAGGGAGTTAAAATTAACTAATATCAAGTAAAAATCTTATGAAAGCTAAGCAAGTCAGAGAGCATGTTAGGTCTGGTTATTTTACATAGAATGGTAGGGGATATATTACTTGATTTTTATCCTGAACTAAACAGCAAAGATATCATTCTTTTCTATAGTAGAGTTAATTATTATAAAAACAGAAAGATTTAAAAAGTTGCATCTTCCTCTTTAAAAGATGTTTTATTTTTAACTGTGTGAATTGTGTACTTGTGCCTGTGTGGGCATATGTGCACATAACTGCAGTGCCCACAGAAGATGGCACCAGATCTGGTGGAGCTGAAGTTTAGATGGGTTCTAGGAACCAAATTTGTGTTGCTTGACGGAGCAGCATGTGGATATGACTGCACAGGCATGCACCAGCGATGAAATTCCTAATAGGCAACTGTGTGATACAGTGGAAGCAGTAGGGCCTTCCCTGAGACCTGGTGCCATTTGCCAAAATTGAATGTGATTTCCAAATAATTGTCAGTGTGTTCTGAAGCTGCAGAGAAAGCAAAATATCTTACTTCCAAAGGACAGTCTGCCGTAATCAAGATTCATTGCTGTTACCAGCCCCTGATTCCAAATGGTACACCAAAACCCCGATACACCAAAACCAAATGGTCTGTCCAATTGTACTGGCCCAAAGCAAACTCACTTGTTAATGCCCTGCTACTCATTCTCAGGGAGGCTAATGTTTCATGTATGAAGAACAACTGTTCTCTGCAACAGCTTTTTAGGGATAATCTTGTCCTTACAGATGATGTTTATAACCATTTTGAAGTATAGATTCACGAGAGTACAAAGCAGAGAAAATGGAGTGCATAGAAACCTGGTATGTTTGTTACCTTTCTCCGAGCTGTGATCAAACATCTGGCAAAGACCCAGGCATTATGGCACTTACTTTTAATCTCAGCACCCAGGAGGCAGAGGCAGGCAGATCTCACTGAGTTCAAGGCCAGCCTGGTTTATAGAGCGAGTTCCAGGACAGCCAGGATTACACAGAGGAAACTTGTCTCACCTTCCCCTTCCTCCAAAGAATCTGGCAAGGAGTAAATTAAAGGAAGAAAGCATATTCTTGGCTCATAGTTCAAGTGATGCAGTCTACCGTAGCCAGGAAGCCAGAGTCATGAAGTCAGTTCCTGTTCGTCACAGTGGAAGGCTAATTGCTTGTATCTCAGTTGGATCAGGAAGTAGATAAGGGAATGCAGGCACCCATCCGGCTCTCTACTCTTCCTTTTGATCCATCCTTGGCTTCCAATCCTCAGAACGGTGTAACTACATTAAAGTTGGGCCTTTCCTCTTCAGCAAATGGTCTCTGGAAACAACCTCACAGAGCAACCTGGATGTGGGTCTCCTAGTAGATTCCAAATCCAACGAAGCTGACAAGGATTATCCACCATTCCTGAGGATGTTAGCTATTGCTTACTGAGCACTGAGTGCCCTTCATTGTCCCACTCATATCTATTCACTAGCACACTTGAAAAAACACTCTTCTGAAAGGACAATCCTTGTGACGCCTATTTAAAGGAAGCAAACACTGATAGCAAGATAACAGTGTTTTGGGTATAATTTGAACTCAGGCAGCCTAAGGACAAATTAACAAATTTTAGCCAGTGCTGCTTCTACCACGTTGCAACACCATAAATCAAAGGCTATAGCAACTTATAACAAACTGTGAAAGCAGACCCTCATTGGTAGTGACATAAAGCAAATAGGTGAAATTAAAGGCAAATTAAGGTCTGGAAGCTTATTTATACTCCAGGCCTGTGTATGTTAATCTTTACTATTTTGTAAATTACCTAAATCCCGATGCTTTGCATGCACCTAGCAGTTTAAACTCCCCAAACAGTCTTTAAGTGGTCTATCTTCTCCATGGCCAGCCAGGCCTGAGCTTCTGGGTGGCCTTAAAAAGGGAAGTCCTTTGACGTAACTGGCACAGACTGAGGTTTGTATAAAGTCAGAAGACGAGATGGCCCCATCTCAGTGGGACAATAATATCACACCCTCTGTGTGGAGTGAAAATTTCCGAAGTGGAGGGGAAGTATGTCCCCTATTACTTACCGCTCAATTCTCATTTTCTCCCTTGCACCATCCGTTTCTTTTTTTGTTGTGTGTGGGGGGGTCATCTCACACACCCAGCTTGTTCTTGAAGCATATCTAGTTTCCAGATGAAAATATATGCTTAGAATGTGCTAATATCTTTCAGGTGTGTGGAACTGACGTAAGCACATTGTGCTGTGAGTATCAGGCATTTTAGACACAGCGTTGTGAAGATGTGAGTTCTATAAACTTTATTCAGGCCGGATGTTGTGTGTAACCCCAGGTCGTGTCTTATCTGCTCCCAAGCAAATGGGGTCAGAGATGATTTAGAATCCAAAAGGAAGCAAAACCCACGATCCCCTATAAAAACAGACGTAAATGATTTTAACAAATGTTCTCTTTTATTTTCCTTCCCCGTGACATTTTATTTTATTTGTGAGATCTGAGCTTCCCAGGAATGTGCGTCCTTACACTGAATCATGCTGCTAATAAAACTGAGAGAAAGCCTAGAGTTTGAGGCTTACAATATCATTGGTATTTAATGTCATATTGTTCCTGGAAGCAACAGGAAAGGAAACTCTCCATAAACCCTCATCAGTCTTACTCTGCCAATATGGAGCTAACCAAGCCAATGAAAGTTCAGACTATACATTGTGCTTAAAACAAATGAATTCTGCCAACTCCCACACCATCTGGCTGTTTTTCTCCTTCGCTTTGTCATAACTCATCCTGTTCTCTCCTTCTGTACTTTCTTTACCCTTCTGTTGCTCAGTCTCATCTGAATTTGCCTATTTGGCACTCTGACGAGACTTTCTCAGACCTTTTCCCTCTGTCTTGGCTGACTTGGGGTAAATTCCAGATAACTGGCAGTGGTTGAAATATGTATGCACAGAAATTTCATATGAACATCTGTTGAGCAAATGGAGAAGCTTTCTAACACATACCTAGACTCCGTTTGATCAAAATAGATTTTGTTTTTCTTTTATCTTCCTGTGTAAGATTATAGCTTTTGTTTTTTTTTTAAATAACACTTGTACCCACACTGAAAAATATACCAAAACATACAGCAAAGAAATGTCCTTGATAAGCAACGTGTTTTAATATCTATGTTAAGTATCTATTTCTCTCTGTGGTGAAAATTTGAATATTAAAGAAGAGTAAAATAAATAACGTTGGCATTAATTTTTTTTTGAAAACAAAATGTCCCAGTAATTTACTTTTCTGATTTACTACCATAAAGTAGGGAGAGAAATTTTATTGAAAACAAATGCTTGTTAATTTTAGTTATTTTTTTTAATTTTAATAAAGATTGTCTTCAATCATTTCTCAAATTTCCAAGACTTATTGAAAATTTTCAGGAAAATCTTGCCAGTATATCTATATCCCTTAGAGCTCAGATTGTCTCAGCTGAGTATGTGTCATATGACTCTAACCCTACCACCCTGGAGGTAAGAGGAGGAAGAGTAGTCCAAGGCACTTCTTCACTCCATAGTAAATTTGAGGCCAGTCAAGGCTCTGTATACATTGCCTCAGGAAAAAAAAAAAAAAGCAAACACCAATAACAAAAGAGAATTTAGTTTCCATTTGAAGCTAGGGATCAAACCAAGGACATTGGAAAATTAATTTAGTAGTGAGCTATGCCCAGCTCTTTTGGTTTTTGGCTCAAGAGTGGCCTTATTGAAGATCATTCTGGTCAGAAACATGCCAAACTCCTAGTCCTGCCTTTCACACAGAGTGAGGGATACACCACTACTCATGCAAAAGAGTTTTAAATCAGCATGTGATGTTTTATAACTTTTGAATTCATTTATTGAATTTATATAGGATCCTATGTACTTAGTTCAGATAAATAATGTCTGTGAGAGTTCTTTAGGGAAAATAAAAAAGTTTATTCTACTTTGTGATCATTGTTGACAGAGAATATCTGAATAATATATTTCATAAAAATAAATGTTCATTAATTCATTATTTTTAAATACATAGTTCTTAAATCATTGTATTTAACTTTATAATAATTTAACTAATTTTCATCATAAAGTGTTATGAAAATACTAAAGTAAGCTGTACTTTCACTATTATTTTTTCTTTAATAGTGAAAAACTTGGAACCAAAAGTGAGATGCTTCGACATTTGTGACCTAATGGACAGTGAGTGATGGATTAGAAAGGAAAGGGTTAACAGTGTAGGCAAGCAGACCATCTCGAGGAAGTAAATTCAGGATGTCAGGGTTCAGATAGGTCAAGGCCTCCTGGAGTCAAAGATCAGGAAAAGCCAGAGTTCAGAAAGCTAGGGACCCTGGGAAACATGCCCAGGAGAATTTAAAGGAAGCAACCATTTAAGAAGCCACCACGGTCGGGTACTGTCCCAGAAGAGAATGAGATCACACGCCCAAGCTATTCCCTCAGAATGGAGCTGCCCACCACTGAAAAGATTAGAACTAAGTACAAGATAAATGAAAGCCCTTTCTCTTGAGGGCTTATGGTCTTACAGCCAGCAGAGCAGATGACTCAGGAGATTGCAAGACATTAAAGCAAATGCAAGCATTCAGCACTGGTTGCAACAGAAAGAGAATAGAAGTCATTGACTCCATCAGGTCTTGACCTGCTTGAACCTCGACCCCAGACAGAAGCTCACTAGAATATATACATGGTCAATACAGCTCACATCAAAATTGTGCCTTTAAACCAAAGTAAAGGTGTGTGAGGGCCACAGAGGTGATACAGTGGAAAAAGCTTGAGCTTTGAGCATGTAGAGTAACTCACCTTTAGTGTGTTAAGAGTGGCACTTCATTAGTTTGACACTTTGAGCTTCAATTTTCTTTTTACTAAATAGTAGCAATAAGGAAGTGCACTCTTTCCTTCCAGAGTTCATAATGTGCTTGAAGACAAACTAAACCAAAGTTGAAATGTATTTGAATGTGAATAATAAGCAGAAGATAGTGTAACGATTATCATTGCTATGATTTTAAAGTCTAGGCTAGCAATAGAAGAATGTGTGAGATCTGCAAATAACCAGAAAAATCCAGTTCCACTGTTCCCTCCACTCCATCCTCCTTTGCTGAATCAGGTTCCTCAACTCTGGACAACCTTTATTTTATCTGAAGCTTCTAGAACCTCTTGTGGTCAGTTAGTTTTTCAAAGTTATTAGAATGAGGCAATCTAAACCCTGTAGTAATCATTGATGTAATCTCCTAAGACTGATTGACTAGCAACACTGGTTAACTGAGCTGCCTCTTCGAGTTCTCATTTTAGAGCTGCGAAACAATCCATTTGAAAATGACTATGAGTGGTCAGCTAAGGATATACTATATCCCCCGCACAAGCCATCCTAGGCATATGAAAATCGAGCAAACTTTATTGAAATTAGTAAATAGAGGCCTTCATCTGTGGTCAAATAGTTGTCAAGAAGGAGATCTGCGAACTGTCACTACATTCAAATTCAAAATTCAAACAAGTACTTTGCATGTTCATACTTCACAAATATATCTAGCGCTCTTCTCACTTAGAGGCATGGCTTTAACTTGGATTGTATTCTTCATCTTCATAAAAATCATCCAACAGAGCTCAGAGCCAGAGGTACAAATGGTCAACTTAGGTCAGAGAGTGACCACTCATGTGTTTGTGGGGTCAGTTAGTATATTAGGCCATTGAAACAAATGGGTTAATTAAAGAGTAATCAGAATTGCAAATAAGCACAAACTGAGGTGTGCATAAAAGATGAACAGAGGAAAAATGATCCATAAGAAGGACAGAGAGGTGACTGGGAGAAGAAGGAAAAAAAAAATTGGGTAAGCAGGACATCATTGATCATCAACATCAGCATGACAATGGCATTCAAGAAGAACTTGTAGAACTTGCTGAGGTTAATCACTATCAGACAATACAACAACCGAAGGAACCATTTAATTAATGAGATGGGTAGACAAGTTTTTTTTTTTTTCGTTTAAAATTTCAAAATTCACATTAAAACATGTTTCAGGAATAAATAGGCAATGAAGTAGGCACAATGGTAGACACTACATTTTCAAATAAGAGCATTAATATAAAATAAGCAGAGTGGTAATCAGGTAGGCAGGAAACTTAAGAGTTAGGAAAAGGTCAGAGTACCCACTTCCTAGTGAAGAGCTCAGCTAGGGCTAAATGCAATCTTGGTCGTAACAGGGGAAGGTCTTTGGGAGAAATAAGGAGACAGGTAGGCAAAGCTCAGAGTCTGCAGGGTGGTAGCAATCTAAGTCTTGATAAAATGATGGCTAAGTCCCACATGAGATTTTTTAAAAGTTCAGGGAATATGGCACCTGCACATCAGGGCAAATGTGTTTGTGCAGAGTTTATGGAGTTGGACTGTTGGGAAAGTGGTGGGATTTGGAACAGATATGCAAGAAATGAGAAGACCGAGCTGGGACCGAGTGGTGGGCACCTACTCTAATCCCCATGGGCTTCTGTTTTGCTTTCTATTGCTTGTGGTTGTTTTTATTTTTCCACCTGGAAATAATCCCACATATTATATAACAGGTTTTTTGTTTGTTTGTTTGTTTTTATAACTTCAAAGCCACTAACCCCAGCAAAAGCTGCAATGTCCTCTCTGTATTAAAATGTTGTTTGGGAGGAAGACTTAGGTTGTAATTAATTTTGTAACTAACTACTATGCCACTCAGAGTGAAGGAGGGAAATATTTGTTTTGATCAGTGGTAGCTACAATAATCCAAAGTCCATGTTTATAATTTGCTATGATTTGATAAACTATTAAATATATATTACAAGTAATTGTGAAATTTTATCCTACATGGATACTGTAAATACTTAAACAATTTCCTATCACTTGCACATGAAAGTCATTTAACCCTCTAAATCCTCCACATATTACCTCAAAAACAATACTCTGAGATTAGTGCGTTGTTTTCCACGTTGGTTGTAAACTCCTTAGAAATTTTTGGTTGGGGATTATACTACAAATAAAGCCTTGACAGATTTCACTTGCTGTCAGATACAACTTTAAATTTTTGTTAGTGATTTTGAAGAGTGTCTGCCCGACCATTAGGATTCCTGGTGGGTTCTAATCTCCATGCACAGATTTATTTTAAGTAGAATAAACTGCTTTAAAATACTTCAAAATGCTTTATATAATCATGTTACAAAGAATGGTAGCGCACTCCTGTCAGGTATATATTCAAGACGTAAGGCGGAAAGATCTCTAGTTTGAGGCCAACCTTGGCAATGTAACACAAACATGTCTCCCCAGAGAGGATGGATAGGCTGGTGCATACCATTTAGAATTACTCTTTACTATTACCTTTATTTAAGGAGAGAAGAGAACACTTAAAGGAAGTATTGTTCAGAAATTTTATTTTTTATTTTTTAGTGTTTCTGAAAGGAAAGGGAAACATTTAGTCTTGAGGGAACATTCAAAGCTGATGTATGGTTCAGCACAGTGTGTAATTTTTAGAGTTGAATATTCAATTTAATGTTCTTATCTATCATCCCTCCCTCCCTCCATTTACCCATCCATCAATCCACCAACTCATAAAACATTTATTTGAGTAGGAGAATGTACTTAGTTCTAGATCCATAGATGGTTTCTACCTCTCAAGGTGTTCCCAGTTTAATAGAGTGAAATAACATGTAAACACCAAAATACAGCAGCGTGTGGCCAGAACAATTGTGTTATTTGTGAGAAGGCACAGGTGTAGCACTAGAGACAGAATGATTTCATCTGTTAGAGGGTCAGAATTGCCTTTTGAGTCAGATAAAATTTAGCTTGACAGCGTACACATGGCTAACACTAATTGAGAGGGCTTTCTAGTATATAATATCCATCGCGAGGTTACTATATTTAAGGGAAAAAAAAGCCTCACCCCCTCCAAATTCTCGGGCCTGCATCTTTAGATCATCTTGTAATGGTGTCTTTCTACTGTGCTCAAAATACTGTTTAGAACTACTTTCACTTCACTTTTAATTGTCTTCAAATTACCTTACCTTTTCTCCATCACACATAGGTTTTAGGGTTTTTTTCCTAATATATCAAAGTTAGGGCTATTCTGTGCATAATGACCTCAATGTTATTTGAGTAAAATGCCATTAATAAAGACCCACATGTGCCATTTCATCAATGAGGTGACATGGGAGAGATTTGACCATTGGGTATCAGGAAAGGAGAAAATTTATGGCATTTTCATCACATTTATTTACTTTTGGAGAATTTCACACATGATTACTGTATTCAAATCATTTTAACTTCTCTCTCCCCTCCTTCCAACTCCTCTTCTCCTCTCCTCTCTCCTACTCCCTTTCAAACTCATGACCTATTTTGAATTATTACACACACACACACACACACACACACACACACACTGTTGAGAATATTTGGTGTTGCTTTTATATGTATATGTGTCCATCACCACTTGGGATTGAATAACCTATCAGACAACTGGTCCCTGGAGAAAACTGATTTTTTTCCTCTCTCAACAGTGGTTGGTTGCTGTAGCTCTTCATCTAGAAGTGAGACCTTGCGAGATTTTCCCCATCCTCTTTGTCATGTCAACTGGGATGGTCATTATGCAGGTTTTGTTCAGGCAACCATATTTTTGAGATTTCATGGGTATAGCAAGAAATTTATTTTTGATAAAAAATTATCCAGATCACAGTGATTTATCATCATATTATGGTCTCAAATTGGAAACCTCCAAATATTTAAAGCAAGAAAGTGAGATAAATAACAGTAAGACTCACATGTTGAATGACAGACATTTTTTGAATATCAAATAGAATGTTGAAAGTTAATTACTTATTTTGATATTTAAAACATGTAGATCACATATTCATACTTTAAAATAATCTCTTCATCAGAAATTACTTTATATTTTTTTTCCATCTAAAGCACACACTGCTATCATGAGTACACAGCTATCCCAGACACTTTTTGAATAAAAATTCTTCAAGAGGAAATCCTGGCTTCATTACAACTCTCTTTTTAATCTGTTAAAATTCCATCCAAATTTGCTTTCTTTAATTACATAGGAGATTTAGAGAAACATCCAAGAATCTCCAGGGCTTGTAACCTTTTTTTTTGCCTCACTTGTTTCCAAACTGTGTCTGTGTTGTCAGACAAAATATTGATATAGCTTCCTTAGCTAGATTTAGCAGAATCTAGGACAGTGATTTATAGAGGAGAGGCAAAGCTGTGCTAAACCTCCAGGTCTGGAAGTCTAAGGTTTGCATTGATATCCATTTGCACTGGTATTTCCCCTACTTGCTTATAAAAATAAAAAAATGCTGTGTGAGTGAGCAACCCAGGAACACAGAGCGTATTGGTTAACATTGCGCTTGCCTCTGGCAAGTCAGGAGGCACGCTAGTGCTCTTGGGCCCTCCAGGTGACACGCGTGTGTCAGTGCAGTAAAGAGGCTCGGGTAATGCTCTGGGAGTGCCCGGAGATGGAACTAAGGCCTGTTACACTGTGAGGGACAGAAGGTGAAGCAGAAGATGTATGACTTAGGACTAAAGACATCAGACTGAGGGGGAGGGTGGACACGACTGTGTGGCTCTAAGTGTCACCTATCTGTCACAGCATATGTAGCTCAGAGGATACCCGTGTGCATTCACATGCATGCGTATAGAGGGTGATTACAAAGTACACACGTGCACATCCTATGATTGCTGTCCTTGGGGTCTGGGTACGTCAATCCAGCTGCTGAGAAACCGGCCACATTGGCCTTTTGCCTCCAACAGGATGTCCCAGTGTAGACTTGTGTGTGGCAGGCAGCCAGTACAATACATCACTGGATTAGGAGGATAACACGAGGTCAGACCAGGAATATGAATAAATCCTTATGGTAGAATTGTGTAGGGGTTTGGGAGATTGCTTATCTTTCTTTCTTTCTTTCTTTCTTTTTTAATCCCAAAGTACCATTTCCACAGCCAAACGGAAGGAAACAGCTGTCATTCAGAAAGGGGTGAAGAAAAGGACAGTAGGGCTGCTGAGTGAGGACAAGAACTTCAAGGAAGTTGAAACCTCAGCTGCTGCCAAACACTCCAGGGCCATCAGAGAACCATCCCAAAAGCTTCCAGTGTTTTAGATTCCCAGTCTTTAGACTGAGAAATTTACACAATCTTTAAAACCTTTCAGCATGGGGGCTGTGTCTACGTGGACAGCATGATATTTTTCCATGTTATATCAAGGAAGACATCTCACCCAATGAGAGGTTGTCTTATCATATTGGTGACGTCTTAGTTTTGAACTCTTGGAGTCTCACAAAGCTGCTTAAAGATAATCTTCAGGAAAGCATAGAGTTTGTTTTGAGGCAATCTACTTTTGGTTACTATTTCAACACTTTAAAGATCTTGAAATGGTTTTTGAATAATAAGCTCAAAACAATATAAGAACATTTTGCTTATTAGCATAACTTTTTTACCAACTACATCTTCTCTCCACACAAAAATATAAGAATTCAAAATTTCCACTTGGTCGCCATCTGTTTTCTCTCTGAACATCACTTTTAAGTTCCTTTCTTTGGGTTGTTATTAAGATATTTTAAATCATGGTGTTCTTACACAGCATGTCAGATAGAAATAATGATAATAAAATAAGTGTGTTAGAGCCATTTACTTAGAAACAGAATAAAGAAAATTAGCGAATGTTTAATTCTAGGCAGAGGGCCAAACTATCCCCAACTCCCTCTTCCATCTGCCCTTGCCATATTTTAAAAACTTACCTTCAAGTATACATTTCTTTGTCTACAACAGCAAAGTTTTCATAGAGTTCAGGGGACTGGGATCAGAAAGGCTGATGATCTTTGAAAAGGTGGATTACCTTTTCTGTGCTTGGGGTCCTTCCTCCACAAAGGGGGGCCAATGGCAATCTCATGTGGTTTGCTGTGGAGCTCACTTGAATTAGTGTAACATATTAAGGGCATCACTTGATGGGAGGACCCCAAAATGTTGCCTGTAATTGTATTTTCAAGACTGCCTACAATGAATTAGGGTCACTGGCTTCACTTACCTGCCTCCTGTCAAGGCTGTACCTTAACATAGCCTTTCAGTTCTCTATAGATGACCATTTGTGGTTGCATCTGTATTCATGAGCAGGCGATTTTCTAATACATCTGGATAGCATTTAGCTTCTCATCCTTAACTCCTTACTCAACTCTTCTTAATGGGCACAAAGGGACTTTCTGTGGAGTCAGCACACTGTCATGTCCCCAGCTCCTTTTGCTTAGTGTACATTTGGACCATGGCCAAATCCCCATTAAATTTTATATTAATCATGTCTGTTGAACTCCACTGGAAAAGAAAAATAAGGGTGCTGGAGAGGGCGGCATTTCCATATGAACACACGTGTGTTAGTTTTTCTAACCAGCAGCGAGTACTGCAGAGCTGAGCTTCTGGGTTCAGAATGTCTATGTCGATGGAAAACAATAGCGTCTTAAAGGGGTGTACTTTTGGTTTAGCTTCAGCCTGTCTAAGGCTGTGAGGAACCTGGTTATTCAGGTGTATATTTATTGCATGTTCTCACAGCAGGAGGCCTTTGGCAGATGTTGGGTGCAGACCTAACCATAGCTGAAGAACCTCACCCCATGATGGAAGAAGGTTCTTGGTTTCATAGCTCTCCTGTCTTTTCCTTCCTGGCACTTAATGTTTTCTCCCTACCTCCTCTTCTCTTATGCCTGGAATGGCTGTCATTTCATTGTTGTGTGTGTGTGTGTGTGTGTGTGTGTGTGTGTGTGTGTGTGTGTAGAAATATGTGAGCATATCCATGCACATGTATGTCTGTGGTCATATGAACCCAGGAATCTTCTTTGATGAATCTCCATTTTATTCACTGAGGCGGGCTCTCAAAATTGAGCTGAGAGCTCGCTGGTAAGACCAGTCTAGCTAGCCAAATTGCCTTAGGGATTCTGCCTCTGCTTTTCAAGAGACAGAATTGCAGGCAAACCGCTATATCTGCTTGGCATTTACATGGGTCCTGGCGATCCAAATGCAGGTCCCCACGCTTGCGCAGAAAAATACTTTTTTATATTAAGCCATATCCCAAGGCCCTAAAATCTTTAAATCTGACATGTAAAATGTTTTGTTACATGTTAAAATATCACAAATAAAGGCAATTCCTGACTTGCTGTTTCTGCTGTCATTGAACAGAAGTCCAAACATCATTGAGATTTTAACTACTTAATCTACTTAAATCTATTTTAATCTACTTAAATGTGGGTAAAAGAAATTGTGTGTGTGTGTGTTGCTGTACAGTATTCATTAGGTTTCACGTGACGTGACGCAGCCTCTATGACAGTCTAAAGGTTGGGAGCATCATAGATTTCCTTTAACTCCTTAAGTTTCAGTTTTAGTTAATCTTCTGATTTTTATCTTAACATCCACATTCATTCTCCACATTTTTATTCATTGCTGTATGTTACCTCTTTGCAACAAGTATGCGAATTAAAATATTATTTCACATTTTGTCATAAAGCTTTATAGTTGAAATATCACTTCAGATTTACTTATCCCTATAAACATTGTTTAGAACAGTAAATAAATGATTAAACAGTGGGAATGGGTTGTACTTTACTATACCCATCATATATAAGAGACCTTACTATTTCATTGGACACACATTTCTTAAGAGGAATGGATGTGTCTGCTTTATTTTCAGTTGATGAATGCAATATGCACTTGTAAGTTTTAATGCCAGAATTAAACAGGGTTCAGCATCGGTTCTATTCATCTTCTCTCTTATACCTACAGGAACGGGGAAAACCTTATTTATACAAATAGGTGGTTAGACAAGGAATGAGTTGTGTTGAGAACTGGCATTCAATTCTTCCTGCTGTTGGAGTTCTTTGCCAAAATATCATAGAATGATTCATCATCAAAAAATATTTTTAGTGCTCTGTATCTAAGAAATTGACTAAGTGCTTCTTCATCTTTACAGAGAGAAAAGAATGACAGACAGCCTGCCATGTGAAAGGCTTTGCCACCAGCATTACAGTCATTCATGGCCACAGTTTCTGGGAAGGCTACCAAGACCTAGCAAATAGGTAGTAATAATTCTTGTCACACACTTACTTTGAATAACATTATTTAGCTTTGATTCACTTAAACTAAAGTTGGGAAAATAAAAGTTTTGTCAATTTCAAACATCTCTGTTGATATATTTAAAAAAAAAACATTTGTTTCATATCAGCACATGAACGTGTTTTGGTCAAAATTGTTTAGGTGGGTGTGGTGGCTCAGAACTATGATCTCAGCACTTGAGAAGGTGAAGCAAAGAGGATAACAAATTCAAGACTGAACTGGCTACAAAACAAGGCTCAGGGCAACCTGGTCCACATAGAGAGACTCTGCTCCAAAGCAAACATTGTTTAACAAACAAAAGGAAACAACAACAAAAATAATTGTATTTATGGATTTGGTTCATTTCATAAATTGTCCACAATTTAATCTGTGAAACAAAGCCATTTTTGATGTTCTAACCAATCAAATCAAACTAAAACTCAGGTAAAAAAAGCTTCTGAGGCTAAATTTACATGCTTTCTTTTTTCTATGAAATTAACTATTTTTTTGTTTATTACAATTTATTAACTTTGTATCCCAGTTCTAGCTGCCTCCTTCAGCCCCTCCCAATCCCACTCTCCCTCCCACTTCTCCTCCCATGACTCTTCCCCAGTCTACTGATGGGGGAGGTCCTCCTCCCCTTCCATCTAACCCTAGCCTATCAGATCTCCTCAGTACTGGCTTCATTGTTTTACTCTGTGGACTGGTAAGGCTGTTCTCCCTCTCAGGTGTTGGTGATCAAAGAGTCAGCCCATGAGTTCATGTCAGCGATGGTCCCTGTTCCTCTTACTAGGGTTCCCATTTGCAGAGCTGCCATGGGCTATGTCTGTGCAGGGGTTCTAGGTTATTTACATGAATGGCCCTTGGTTGACGTATCAGTCTTTGAAAAGACCTCTGGGCCCAGATTTTTTGGTTCTGTTGCTCTTCTTGAGGAACAAGGATATTTGCTCAACTGTGTTCATAGTAGCATTATTCACAATAGCCAGAATCTAGAAACAATCCAGATGTCCCTCAATTGAGGAATGGATGCAGAAATTGTGGTACATTTACACAATGGAATACTATCCAGCAATTAAAAACAAGGAAATCATTAAATTTGCAAGCAAAAGGTAGGGACTAGAAAACATAATCCTGAGTTATCCCAGAAACAGAAAGACACACATGGTGTATACTCAATTATAAGTGGATATTAGACATAGGATAATATCATAGTATAATCATACTAAAATCTGTACACCTAAAGAAGCTAATCAAGAAGGAGGACCCTGGGTAAGATGACCAATCCTCACTCAGAAAGACAAATGGGACAGATATCGGAAGAGGGAGAAAACAGACCACAGGAAAGAAACCTATCCCAGAGGGCCTCTGAAAGACTCTATCCAGCAGGGTATTAACATAGATGCTGAGACTCATAGCCAAACTTTGGGCAGAGTGCAGGGAACATGTTTTCCTGTGATGTTTTATTTAAAGATTCTAACCATCACAAACATGAGTTACATATGAAAGCAGTAGATCAGGAATGCCAGCTTGAAACCTAAAATAATATAGGTTCTCTGCTCGTTCCCTGTCTCATGGGTAAGCCAATCTTTGCTTTGCTGGCAGAGGGATCTCCAACAGGAACTGCTCTTTCAATGAAAATAGTTAATAAAGGGGAAAGATTGAGATTATCTATGGAAATATCACCTGCCCACACACAATTCACTTACAAAGCTGGATTCAAATCTATCATGACCAGCTGAGGCACCCTCTTGAGTAATCTACGCTTTTCATTTTTAAAATAGTAATGAAGGAGAAAAACCTTATATTCATGACACTTTGGTAACTGGAGGCATGTGTGCTATGGCTTCCAATTTTAATGGTTTCTTGACATTAACAGGTTAAGTTCTGTCAATGAAAATGAGCATGATAATTTTATCAACAGTTATAGAGTCAGTTTACTGAATCTTACAGGTTCCTGATCTCACTCTAGGTTCTATAACCACTTACCACGACCTCAAGCCTAGAGATTATCTCATCTGTTAGGTATTGGTATCTTGGGTCTTGGGTCTGGAGCACTGGCTCTGTGGTTAAGAGTGCTTGCTTGCTGCTCTTGCAGGGGAACTAAGTTTGATTCTAGCAGTCATGTCGGGAAGTTCATCTCTACCTGTAATTCCGGCTTCAGGGGATCTAAAGCCTTTTTCTGGCCTTTGCAGGCCTTGTATTCATGTGTATAAGTGCTTTCTCTCTCTCTCAAAATAAAAAACTTTTCAAAAGAGAGAGGTGCTGATCTCCCTAATTGCATGATGACTATGTTTGTATGGTTTAAACTCCTATGTTTCTATTATACATAGGTTATATTAATCTATGTGACTCAAATACTAATATATTCAAATAATCAAATACTCAGCATACCCAAATACTCGGTATCTTCTCATTCTCCTTTGTCATTAATTAGTGATCCATGTATAAAAATGAAGATGGCTTAAGGATATTCAAGAAAGGATTGAACATCATATGTCAGAAAGACCCCAACCTCAATAATGGCTCTAGTTTCTTATTGGCATGATCTCATGACATCTAGTTTTGTTGGCTCTTATTCCTTTGTGGTCATCCAATGTCTCTAGCATACAAAGAAATTCATTGGAACCAAAATCCTATCCCAAAAGAACATACTTTTTTGTTGTTATTGTTGTTCTTTTTCTTTTTTGCAGACAAGGTTTCTCTGTGTAGCCTTGGCTGTTGTGGACTCTCTTTGTAGAGCAGGCTGGCTTTGAACTCAGATCCACCCACTTCTGCATCCCAGAGTGCTGGGAATACAGGCATGCGCCACTGCACTCAGCTGAAAAAGCATACTTCTGAAATAGGTATATAGGACCTGTCAACCGCAGCCTAGTATGCAGAAACCAGTTTACAAACAGTTTCCTGTGTCTTCAGGGTACTCTCTACTCAGAATCCCATGCTCATTTTGAGGGAATCCTCATGGGTGTGTTCTAACAAAAGCGGGTTTCCCCCTTCACTTAAGGTTCTCAGATCATTTGCCAAGAGATTCAATTGCTTTCTGGGCCACTTACATATAATAATTCTGTAAGTAGACTGGTATGGGCAAGAGGCAGAAAACAGTGTATATCTAGCGGTCTTTCGTGTTTGGGATCAAAAGGTAATTTACCATATCTGCCTATTTGTCTTTGTAATTACAGCACCATTTTTATCTGTTTCACAATGCTGTTGTGAGTATCAAAATAAATTGCTTGTCCTTTTTTTCTGGAATGCCATTTTCTTTGAAAGGTATATAAAACACCATGATCTTTATTGTAGAAGGTTTGTCTTTCACACCAGGCACTACACAAATGACTCACGTGAAAATTAAACTCCTGATCTAGAAAAATAAAAACATGAGTGTTTCATCTTTTTTCTTAAAAAAAAAAAAAACACAAACAAACAAAGAAAGTAATGAATAAATTTACAGTAAAACTATTGGCTTGAAGAAAATTATGATGCAAATAAGATAGGAACCATCTGTCTTCTCATCACATAGATAAGACCTTGAGAGTTCAGCTGAGCCTTCTATTTCAGTCGCAACGCCTTCCTCTTTCTGTGTCCCATCCCAAGCTTCTTGAATGTTTATGTCCCTCCTCTTCTGTGTTCGTGCTTTCTCTGTGTAGGGATGAGTTCCCAGCTCCCTTTGACTCCCAACCTGACTGCTGCATTAGTGAAAGAGAATTGTGTGATCTCCCCTGCTCCCATGAGATTTCCCATGCCGTCTCCTGCATTGACTTCTAAAAATTAAATTGATTTGCTATGTAGCTTTTGATAAGTAATTTGCTAGGTCCTTTACAATGACTATCTCAGATTCTTAATTTGTAATTTGTTAAGGGAAGTTTTCAGCAACTAATTTGTTGGCAATATGAAAGCAGTATCTAGTCATTAAGTAACATACCTTTGGACAAATTAATATGGAAAGAACTCAGTTCGTGGTAAGTATGGAACATGTCACTGGAAGAGGATAAATAGCAGAGTCTGTCTGTAGGTACATTAACACCTTGTGGGAAGAAAAGCATTTAAACCAACTGTGTTTTAAAATGTCATAATATATGCAGGGGAAACTTGATCCTTCCTGAGAGTCCAACTAAGGAAGCAGCTTCATATCCACCACCAAATGACAATGGGAAATGGAGCAGCAGAGAGGCTTAATGAAAAAGGTTCTCAAGCTTCAAAGAACAACTTATGTACAGGAACATTTTGGGGCCTGTTGCAAATTCTGGTCATTTCCTAAAGTGATGATAATGTTTTTGAGGTCATATGGCTCACAAAGCATGTATCAAATCAGTATTTTGGTCAGGATCTGTCTAGAGCCCAGAGCTCAAGGAGGAAGTGGCAAGGTTATTATGTCATGTTTGTGAGGAGGCAAACA
This sequence comes from Meriones unguiculatus, assembly GCF_030254825.1. Taxonomy (NCBI): domain Eukaryota; kingdom Metazoa; phylum Chordata; class Mammalia; order Rodentia; family Muridae; genus Meriones; species Meriones unguiculatus. The sequence goes on from NC_083365.1 coordinate 26,493,926, forward strand.
CTAACACATGAATGATACATTTGGGGCCAAATTCGGGTCTGTTTGTTTTTGACTTTTCCTCTTAAGGGTATGAGCATAACGACTTCGCTTTCTTTTTCTGTTTTTATCTCCAGAAAGGGTCATTGGTAAAATGAGCATGGCTAAGCTCTGATCTTAAATGCTTGTATCTTCTCTGAGTCATATAGTAAAGCGTAATGGCTGACTTTGCAGTAGGAAGAGGTGGGACTTATGGGAGGTGACTAGGTCACTAGGCCAGAACACTCATCACGAGATTAGCGTTCATATTAAAGGGCTCCAGGGGGCTTGGACAGCTCTGTCTTGTAATTACAGAACTGGAAGGTACTATTTATGAAGCAGAGAGTGTGTAGTCATCACTGGCCACAGAACCTGCTGGTGCCTTCCTTGGTCTCGGACTTTTAAGCATCTACAAGTGTAAGAAGTAACCGCTGTTGCTTATAAAGTAGTTAGTCTGCTACAGTTTGTTACAGTGGCTTCAACTGACTAAGACAAACATGAAGACTGAGACATAGACCCAACAGCCTGTGAGATTCCAAATGATAGAATCTTACTATGGGACATGCTGACATTGTGCGATGTGAAGAAATTATATCAAGAAGCATAATAACGAATATGGGAACATTTTGATTAGATTTAACAAAGCCTCATGTAAGTTAATATATGAATCATCCAAAACACTATAAGAAAAAGCATATTGTGCCAGAAAAAAAATGTTGTTACACATATTTTCAAAAAGCAGGACTTTAAATGCAGACACCATAAGCTAATTTGTCTTAGCTAATTTGTCTAATTTACTCAGTACATTTAAACACAGGAGTAACACATTGTCTTATTCAGATAATCTTAGACAAGATATTTAACTCTTGTAATACCCATTATCTCCCACTATTAGCAGCCTACCTGGGAAAATGATTATAAAGATGGCGGTGGAAAATGGCATTTAAATCTCTGTTGTTTCACCATGTATGCTAAATACTCAACATACCTTTCCACTTAGTGCTGTTACGATTATATATGATTACAATCTGATACTTCTTTCTTGTCTTCCCCACAATCTCTCTTTGATTTTTCCCAATTCAGGTTTCCTATTCCTATGCCAATCTTCTTGCCGAGAAATAACTTTTCGAGTGCTGCGGTGTCAGGAGTTACAGGCTTAGAAGCATGTTTGTTGTGATGGTTACTGTTAATGGTCAATTGACAGAACCACCTGGGAGATGGCCCATGGGTGTGCCTGGTGGGGGTGGGGGTTGATTACATTAACTGAGTTGGGAAGACCTACCCACTGTGGGTGTCACCGTCTCCTCACTGGCTCCCTGTTCTGCATGAACAGAGAGCCTGACATGCCAGCCTTAGTCACTGTCCCAACTAGGAACACAATGTGAATTGTCCCGTCAAGTTTCTGCCTCCTTGGCCTCCCCATCATGACAAAGTACACTTCTGAACTGTGAGGAAGAATAGACACTTTCTTCTTTAAGTTGCTCTCCTTGGGGCATTCTATCAGAGCAATGGGAAAAAGGCACTAAAGCATTGGCCGGCACCAGTGTAGGCAACTTCAGCGAGGTGGCGGACTGGGCTGACTACGACAGCCATGAGTTGTTCTGAGGCTGGAGAACTGTACATTGCTCTGGAGGGCTACTGGGCTACTGTGCAGACCTGTGCCTATGGAACCAGAGTCAAAGAAGGCGGCCATCGAGGAGTGTCAGAAAGCAAAGAGGCTAGGGAGTGTGTGGACCTACCCAACAGTGTGCAAATCCATATTATTTCTGCTCTCAGGCACAGGCCTTTTCCTTAATTCTTTTAGCCTGTGAAGAGCTCACGCTATATCCAGTTGGCTGGAGTGCTATGTAGAGGTCATACAGTCATGATTAGATCCCAGGTCAAAAAGCAAAAGAATAAGCCTATTAACTAACAGTTGGGTATCAAGCACAGTGAATTTTGCATATATATTATATATTCAATTATAATGTTGAGTGTGGCTTATTTTATGATTCTTATGGGGATAAATGTTATCAGACTTGTAAATTAACTTTAGGTGGCTTAAAAGAACCATTTGAAATAAACACTTAAGGGCGTGTGTATAAAAATGTATGTATGTGTGTGGGTGGAGAGAGAAAAAAGAAAAATAGATTTGGTGACTTTCGTTGAGTACATGTGTTTTTTCACATTAATTTTAGGATATATTTATTACTATTTTATATGTATGAGTGTTTTGGCTGCATGTATGTAGTACATGATGTGAGTACATGGTGCCTAAGGAGGTCAGAAGAAAGCATCAAATCCCCTGGGAGGTTGTGAGCTGCCACATGGGTCATGGGAATTGAACCTGGGTTCTCTGCAAGAGCAACAAGTGCTCTTAATCACTGAGGCAACTCTCCATCTCAAGTTTTGTTGTTGTTGTTGTTTTATAGAAAATAAGCTTAAAATTTAAAATAAGGAGGCAACAAAATTAATTCTTTAAAGAGTTAACAGAAAATTCATAGCTCTTACAATGAAGCTCAAAATTAACAAAGGAAGATGAGCATGCTTCTGAGTTAGGTAGCCCAGCGTCCTGGTGACGATTAGAACAAACATCTGTTTATTTGCAAGGCAACGTTGGACAAATTCGAGGACCTTGATAAGCCCCAAGGTTCATCCTGTTAAGAATGCCCTCTTGCTCTTTAACGGTAACTGCTGCCATGTCTAAATGAGATGATACACATGGCAAGCTCAGCACGCAGACCTGATACCTCCGGAGTCATCCTGCTAGCCTTGTTATCAGAGGACCCGGGAAGGAACTTGACTTTCCTGTATCTTCAATCTATGTTTTCTACCTAGCGGATTTTTTTTCCCCTTTCTGGCTTTTAAAAATTGTCTGCCAGCAGCTGAGATGCCGGTTTAAAAGCCGGTGTTTTGCAGGATAAGTAGGTCTAAACAGAAAGCCCCCTTTCTATAGCGTAGGTGGCACAGAAGTGGCATTCCCACTCATTGTCGTTACTAAAGCCAACAATAAAAAAATCGTGCAAAAAAAAAAATCAGTACTTGGAAATTTCAACTTCAGAGTAATAGCTGAAACAAAAGGAGAAAATTGCAGCTTTCTGTGTAATAACTAAGCCTCTTGTTATGTGCTGCTGTATTAAATATAAAACATTTTCATTTCTTTTGTATAGGAAATTCAATAGGACCCGAAAAGGGGGTCAACCAGGAGATGTGGCTGCTACAAAGAAATGCGTGTGGCACTAATAGTCCACTTCCAGCTACATGGTGACTGCAGATAACCAAACAGATAAAATGTAGCTTTCATAAAAAACTCAGAGGCTTGGTGAAGAATTAGCACGAGGCTTGTGCTAGCCACTTACCCGGGAGAAGGTTGGCCAAGGCCTGACTGAGATTTATGCCAGGAAATTTAAATGGTTTTCTCCTGAGGTTTTCTTGACAATATCATTGTGTGCGGCTGAGTTGGTTTATTGGTTCTTTTGCATGGGGATTGTTTTTGAAAGAGTGGGGAGTGTGTTGGGGGGGTGGTGGGAGGAGTGAGGGTAACCTATTTCTTTAATAAAACCAGAACTTATGGGTCTCTGGGGAATTTTAAAGTAGGGAATTTGGGAGAGTAACACAGGCATTGAGCCTCTGAATGGTGAAGCAGAATCAACAACATTTATAAATTACATTGGGGTAAAAAAAAAAAAACAGAACATGGTACGATCCAAGTTCTTTTGTTGGGGTGTTTATAGCATAACACATGGCTTCATCCCACCAGGCTTCTGAAATTAGAATGGCTCTTCTGGAAGATTTTTATGGATCAGTCTTTGAATGCACAAGCAAGCGTGAGGAAATTTTGCACAAACGTGAAACCTCCCACTGAATTCGGATCCAGGTATTTCGGCTTCTGGGAAAGGTCATTCACAGCATGCCCAACGCAACTGCCCTCATTAGAAACGGGGAGATGCAGATTGGAGATAAAGGGAGAGGCCGGGCCTATAAGCAATTCCAGCAGAATTTAATTACCAAGAGGAAGGCTAAATGATGGCACACTTAGCTGAAGGCAGCCGTAGAAGGAGGATTGTAAATCAGGAAGCTGAGAGAAATAGGAAATCAAAATGGAAAACAAATCAGCTTTCTAAAAAAAAAAAATATCCCAGGGTTAACTTGAACAAGCCTCGGTGGATAAGAGTCAAGCCTTTATCCTTTCAAATTCCCTGGGCTTCAAAAGACACCTCAACAGCAGTTCATTGATTTCCACAAAGGCCAGAGACTTGTGTCATCCAACCAATTGAATTCTTTTGTGCTGTACATGTGTTTACGGTATACTTTCTGTTCCCATACGGTTTTATCTCTCCATGTATACATTTCTCACTCCCGAGCTAAGACACAATTATTCCATTCTTGTCGACGCTCACCGTGTAATCACCTTGGGAGCTGACATTTTATTCTTGCCCTTGCTATACGCAAGAGGAATTAAAGGTCCATGTCCTGTGTCTTTAATGTTCTATTCCTTCCATGCATTTCAAGGGTAGTAGCTAAATATCAGTGTAAGAAAGAATTCATTTCAAGCCTCAACTGAAGGGAAAGAAGGCATATCCAGTAACTGGTATGCCATTCTTGAAATGACTGTAATTCTGGACAAGGAAATAAAGAGAGGTGGTGCCAACATTAAAATGCCAAAATAGCAGAAGAGTCTTGCAAAAAGGAAGCTTACAATGGACTGCTGGGAAACCTGGGCTCAGCTTGCAGGAGAAGTCGGTAACAGTTGGCAGCCCAGGCTCCCACAGGGAGAGGCAGCTTCGTTGTGCGTTCCAGTTCCCTTGCTTCAGATCCCTCGAATGTTGCTTGGGGTATGACACTCTCAGCTCCAAACAAATTTTAGCAAAACCTCAAAATATTTTCAACTGCAGGAAACCAAACATGATTTCCACTGAGCATCACAGGCTGAAAGCTGGGTGAAGCTTCAGCGCTTCTCGGAACTGCTGAGGTGCTCGCAGAGTGCCTGGGGAGAGAGCCGCGTTCTCCTGGGTGATTGTCAATAGTTTGCATTCAGTTCTGGCTCTCTCTCTCTGCTCTGAACTGACTCCCCTCCCCTTCCCCCTGCAACCCGGACCTTGCTTCCAGTGCTTCAGAACCAGGCTCCTTATGTTTTAAAACAATAATGCAGTTGACATTTATTGGGCAGGTGGTAGCCAGACGTCTTCTCCGTAGGGAGATAAAATTATTTTAGGAGTTTCCCCTCCTTCCCTGCCTTTCTAAGTGAATCCCGGCACCTGAACCAAATCACAAAGGTCATCCATTAGCAGAGAGAAGGAACTAATTTGGCTTTTCCTGGCACCTCTCAAACCCAGTGATGACCGAATAGTTGGCTATGTGGGAGGCTGGAGTGGGGGTGTTTGCGCGCAGCTAGCACATCAGGGTCTTTGTACCAACTTCAAACTCTACACTTAAGGACGTATCATGAGAGGGTGGGAAAGGGCACTGATTTGTTGACTGGCATATTTTAGATTAAACCGCCTGTTTTTTGTTTTGTTTTCCTTAACCCTCAGACAACTATTTTGTGCTTGGTAATAAAACAACACCCACGCGAGAAGACACCACTTTAGCACCTTAGATTTGAAAAAGACACTTGAGAGGCTCCAACCAATATTTGATTGGCATCACGGTTACCATGACAGTCTGGATGTAGATGGAATGTGAGGGGTGTATTTCCTCTCTGCCTTCCAGTGGCTTCTCACAGAGAAAATGTGAGTGTAGATTGATTAAGGAAACCCAGAAGAATAAGTAAAGGTGAGGAACCTGCTGATACAGCCCTACAAGAAGAATAGTGTAACTTGTTTTTAGATTTATGCTCCAAAGACAAAGAAATCTATATGAGCCCTTGCTTCCTTGTATCTTTCCTTCAAGCATGTGCGTGTGTTTAATCGCTTACATTTTTTCCCAAAGACATACCTTTGCATTGTCCTGTATTGATTTATAGCTTTTACCTTTGCCAAAACTTTTTACATATGACAAAAGCTGGGGAATCCAAAGTAAGTTGTATCCTTTTTTTTTTTTTTTGTGAATGTTATAGTGTGATTACCTTAAGTGGTCTTTGTACACTTTGTCAATATTTATTGATGGATCCACAGGCACGCCGAATGATGCCCTCTGGAGGTGTATAAGCCAATGGCAAGTTAAGCAGGGAGGGAGTGGTCCTGCTACAGGCCAGAGCTAGCCAGGCGGCATTGGGGCGCTCAGAGGCCATTGACAAGATGTCAAACATTTCAAATTCCTGAATAGCTCTCACCTAATGCCTAATGCCATGGTAAGTAAAATTGTGACTGTTTCCTCTACGGGACCAACAGACACATAAACACACACAAAAAAATAATCATAGACTCTCCGTCTCATTCCTTTCTCCTTCAGTTGCAAGCTCCCTCCTCCCTCTCTGTCTCTCACATGTGAGTGCACACACAGACAGACACACAAATAGTCTACGGGGAAATTAAGCAGTGCCAAGGAAACACTGTACTGAGAAAGTTCTTGGATAAATTAACAACACAATTACATTACATGACATGCCACAAGATGGATGAGGAAAACTTGGCTGGTATTATGTTCTGTTTTCAAATTGCAATTTATTTGAGGGTTTTAATGGATGCCTTATTAAAACATCTCGGCCCTGGTCAGGTTTCAGCATATGTCACAGTGGTCTGTGATTGATGACACCCTCTGCTGCTTCTCTTGCACATTTGCAGGGAATTTAAGCAAAGAGGGAATGAGCTGAGGCCTGGCTTGGTATTGATCGTTCGGAGGTGTGCTGGCTGGGAGCACAGTCTAATAACATTCTCTTAGCAGAACTGCTTCACATGAAGGCATTTATTACAAGAACCAAAGTGTTATATTGCTCAGAATAAAAGAATATCGTACAAACAAAAAGAGTTAGCAGTGAGTGGGAAAGAAAAGGAGAGGCCCAGCAAGCTGGGACCCATGACTTGTTATCTTTGAGATGCTCACATTTCTGAGTGCTGAGGAAAAAAAAATCCTAAACAGAACTGGGCTTCAGAAATGAAAAAGAAAGGGGGAAAATGCTGTTTTGTTTCCATAGAGCACAAAGACCTAAGGAACTGAGATACACAATGGATGGCTGTCTGGCTGTCGGGTGAGACCTGAGAGAAGAGCACCTTAAAGCTAGTAGGAAAATAAACAAACAGACAAACAAATAAGTAGCTCACAGGACTTTATTCCTGCAGCCAATTCTGTGTCTATTAGTAGAATTTTTTCAGAAGCTCCCAGCCAAACACAAAAGCTCTCTTCATATCTAAAGAGTATTTGTCCTCTCATTCAGTGTCCTGTAACAATTTAATAGAGCTTTGTCATGATTTCACTTTAACATCATTCCGCTGAACATTTTGCTACTGGAAGTGTGATAAACCCTTATGTTCATGGTGACATATTCATATTGTTCGTGAGAAAAATGCACGATTCCCAATGTATAGATATCACATACATTTACATATTTAGTCACAGATAAAGGACAGAAGGGTAACAGTAGCTAATTTTTTTTGCCTAGGGTAAGTCAGTGGAAAATTGAAATTTTCTTCTTTATATATCTGTGCATTTCTGTAACTTTCTACAAAAGCGTGCATTAATTTTAAAAACGATAGATAAAAGATATTTTAAAGAAATGTGTGCTTCCAAAGACTATTTAGAGAAGGTTCTAGAATAAATATAATATCAAAAACGAAGATCCATTTTGCAGTAGTATATGAGTCTCTTTTGTTAGTAAGCACAATCTGTGCATTGAATATTAGAATAAAAAATCAGGAACAAGTGAAACAGTAATAATTTTTGCATGTAACACAGAAAAACCAGTAAGAAAACTGAAAACAAACATGAAAAAAAGAAAAAAAAAAACCAGCACCTCTAGAACTGTCAATTCCAGTCCACAGTTCTTGTTTCTTTTTTTCTTTTTTTTCTTGCTTGACCTACTATGATTGTCATTATTTGAACTGCCACATTTATTATTTTGTTAGCCTGTGAGGGCCTATAAAAATCTCACCTAATTATATTGAATCACCTAACATCCCAGACCAAGCCAAACAGGATGAGAAAATGGCCAACAGCTTTCCGTGAAATGGAAGAGAAAAATAGTCAGGAGATGAACAAACAGCAGAAACCAGGCCTGCCCAGGGAAGTCAGCTTTATGGGTCTCCCAAGAAATGGATACCAAAAACATTTTTTAAATGTTGACAGAAATTGTTAAGTTGTAAAAATGGATTTCCTAGTATTGTCAGTTGAATGTACCTTCTAATGTACAAAATACCAAATTTACAGTCTTGGGATAGATTGTGATAGCTTTGGCGGAGTGATGCTGGGAAGAAAAGGGAAATATGACTTAACCTTCACTGCTCTTTTTTTCCCGCGGATTTTAGATTTCATACCCTCTTGTATGTCATCACAGGGACCCTCACCTATGGTGATTGAAGGCTTTTCTTTTTCTTTTATTGTGGAAATGCCGATATGCTATGAGAAACTCTAGGTTTCTTTGTTCTAGCTTGAAGAACTGATTTCCCAGCTTCAGAAGTTGCTTTATTTAACATAACTTAACAAGCAGGACTTGAGTGCCATCTTAGCATAGAGGGACTTACTTCTTGGTGAGAATCTTTGTCATTCTCACAAGCAACCATTCGGCAACCCATTGACAGCGCGCTAGGCACAAACCTAAGCCATGGAACAACAGCAAAGTGTGGATTCTGACCTAGACATGGTAAAGTCAGAAACACTTGCAAGGTATTGTAGTCCAGGTCTGCACATGAAAACAGTCATGTCTAAAAACAGTCATGCTATGTATTATTAGAATAATTCATATAGCACATCACTGGTGAGTTGCCAACAGAAAAACCATACGTTCCAAGACCAGGTATTCTGTTAACCTCTAAAATCTAACTATTTTATTTCATTGATGAGTGTGTGCGTCTCTCTCTCTCTCTCTCTCTCTCTCTCTGTGTGTGTGTGTGTGTGTGTGTGTGTGTGTGTGTGTGTCTGTGTGTCTGAGGTCTGAGTGAGTGTGTGTGGAAGAACCTAGAGACTTGAGCCAATAAAAATTAGATAATGGACTCAGCCAGTTCAACAGTAGAATGAGTGCATGGCCTCATTCTTATGCTGGGGTGTTCGTGTTCCAAGTGAGCCACAGAACCACGGTCTTTATCAGACCTCAGAGGCTATTCCTGTCACCCAGTACCTGTGTTCTGAAAGCACCAAGTAAGTGACGGCAACCCTGTTGTATAAACATTTTCCAAGCCCCTGCCCACTGATAGCCCATCAGCTTAAGTAAGCCACAAAGTCAAGGCTAAGTCAGTTCACAGAGGAACCACAGAAAGCGCAATTCACTGCAGACCATCACTGCGGTTCTCTGCTCACTGTGATTCTGATTTCTGTAATGGGAAGGAGGTGCCTGGAATTTGGGCTGCAAAGTCTAGTCACAGTTAATGAATGGAATAAATGGGAATAAAACCGTGTTAGAAAAAATAATGGATAATGGGTCCTGAAGTGAATGACATATGACCACCATGGAAGCATGATTAGATTTCTGAAGTGGAGTTAACTGAACACAGATAGAACCATTTTATTCTGTGGGACATTCTGGATTGTGGACAGGTATCCATAAAAGATGCCATGTGGTTATCAATTCATGACCTTCCACATGACCATGAGGGACTTACAAACTAGCCAACGAAATTGTGGCTTGTACTGTTGGTCTTTTATTTTGAACGGTCCTAATAACTATTTCTCAAATGATTTAGATTACATCAACTTAAATTTCAGCTCTTATGTCTAAATGGAAAATAATAGCCAAGTATAAAATGTGTATTTAAAAAGTGTATTACTACCCTGGAAATGTGTTCTGTTTCACAAGCAGTTGCTTTTCGTTTGGTTGCTAACCCACAGTCACTGAACAAAATGACATGACTAAAAGTGCATAGGAGCGAAGAAATAAGTAGATATTTTTCTGGCAGTTTGGAGCACAAATATAACCTCCCAACCTGGAGCATCCAAAGGTTACATCGCAAAACCGAGTCCATTAACCTTTCTAAATGGTTGTGATATTAAAAACTGACTCTTAATAGCTAAGGGTCATCATCTAATGCAATAACCATCAGCAATAAAGAATTATGGATTAAGAACATTATCTATCTATAAAATGGTCATTTATGACACTAGTGCAGGGACCATCTCTAAAATGCACATATACTTGCAGTCAAGAGTTCAGACCTAATAATATACATTATGCTTTTATTAGTGCAGTTATGATATTAGTAAGTTTTAAGAGAAAATCATAACATTTTTAAAGACTCAGTGTGTTTATTTCAAACATGGAACTAACAAAGAGACTCTTCAGATTTTCCTTTTATGGAGCTATAACCCAGCCAGGTGAGACCAATTGACCAGAGGGCCATGCAAGAAAAGAAACATGCTTTTAAATTGTCTAGTTCCCACGTCAACAGGAAAAATTTTGTCCAGCTGTCTAATTGAGGAAGAGCCACTCACATGTAAGCTTATGTTCTTTTATCAAATAGACAGTTCTTCATTTGGGTTGAGCCTTCGGTCATTTTTATCATAGTTTAAACAATTTATTCAATACATACTTATAGAATAATTAATGTAGTCATCAATCAACACAAGTATGCTATGTGTGAATTCCACATATATGGAAGAAACTAATTTCCTAATAAGGAGTCAAGCTCTACCAATATTCTGATAAAGTTAGAAGTTGTCATAAAATATAATATTTCCTCTTTAAAAGTAAAACTGTAAAATATTAAAATAAGCTATATTTTTAAAATAAATTGTAACTCATGCTTTTTCTCATGTCACAAACAAAATGAATGTACTTGTAGCTGAAATTATGTTTGACTTTATGTTAAGGAAAAACAGAAAAATACAAGAAAAGAATGTGATTGGAGGGTATTAATTTGTGGTGCTTTTATCTTGGTAATCAATTTTTAAAATATTTTGTAAAAAAAAATTTGTGGTTTTAAACATTATTTGAAATCTATTTACCTAGATTCCAACTTCTATATGTAATTAATGTATCATTGCTAGAAATGACACATCTTTCACAGCATGTAAAAAATACTTTATATTCAAATTATTTAATATTCCACACTGTCCATTTTCAAACTGTCACTGTTTAAAAAACCCAAGTTATTTAGGCGTGGCAGTACCTACATATAACCAGAAGGCAAAGTCAGGAAGACCATAACAACCATTGAGTTCAAGGCCAACAATTCTGCAAAGCAAGTTGCCAACCTGCCAGGACAGTAGTTCTCAACCTGTGGGTTGCTACCCTCTTGATAAACTTCTATTTCCAAACATATTTACATCATGATTAATAACAGTAGCAAAATTATAGTTATGAAGTAGCAACAAAGAAAATTTTGTGGTTGGGGGGTCATCGCAACATGAAGAACTGCATTAAAAGGTTGCGGCATTAGGAAGGCTGAGAACCACTGTGCTAGGACTCTGGTGTATGAACCAGAACGATGGGTTGGCTACTGTTGGGATCTTACAGTTTTCCACCTGTATTACTGTGGCTGATAAATTTACATTTCTTGTGAACTACTCTGCTCCTGGTATTTTGCTGTAACAGACTGAATATTTAGATAACCATCAAGTAGAAAGAGAGTTGAGAGCAATACATTTCTTTGTTCGGTATATTTCCTTAGGAAAAAAACCTCAGAAATCATCATAACAATCAGACTGTCTTCCCTAGCATAATAATCCATAAGACAAGATGTATAAAGGAATTTACATGAAAGAAGAAATACATCCTATAGCTAACAAGTCAGTTCTCAGATGTGCTTACAGTAAAATTTCTAATATTGTGTGGTTATTTTTATAACACATATAATAACCTACTGTGATGTGTGAATGGTATGTTCTGTCTACATTGTCTTTAACTTCTTCATTTAGTCCTCTAATTCTTCTCTTATTCCCCATCTACCCTTTTCATTTTAAGATGCTGTAAATGATGGTGGAATGGATTTGCTCTCTTTATGTATTTCATTTCCCCAATTTTCTAAGCAGCAAACAAGTTTTATTTCAATCACTGTTGTTTCACCATTGGTCCAGTTACAATATGAGGGAGAAAAGACCGTTATATGAAGGCCCACTTTGGAGTTTAGGTTAGGTCAGTCTCCTGAAAGTAATTAGACAGATGTGTACAAAATAGTCACCTTAGGAAACAAGCTACTTACTCCAGAAATAAGAGTATTACTAAAAATAAATGGAGTATCCCCTCTAGAGTTGTTTTAATGTACATGACACATTCTGTGGAATATTTGTGTAGATTATATACATTTGGGCATTGCTTATTTAAAAACAATGTCAGAGAATGAATCAGTGGTTTTTCAGACCCCATTAGAAGTCAGATATTTATCATGTAGAAATATTTAAAGTTAAGCCGTTCTCAAAAAGAAATATGGCTGTATTTAGATAACTTAACAGAATTCGCCTGTCTCCAGTCAAAGGGTAAGTTCCCACTTGCCTCCAGGAGCCTGATGACTCATGATAACCACAGTCGCCTAAGAAGAAAGGGCTCAGTCACTGGAATCCTTACACCCTTTGAAAGTCTTTTAAGACTGGACAAGCTATAAAGATGATGGTGCTCTCCCTAGAAGCACTCAGTGATGGCCCCTGGGACAAAAAGCATGAACACCTTTCACGTATTTCTAGTTTGGTCTTTTGAAAACATCAGACGGACTGTCACATTACAGCCTTCACAAATGTTGCCTGATTTCTTCAAAATAACGATCCGTGAGTTCATCTAAACTTGTCTTCACATTCCTGATTGTTACTTCTCACAACACTGCTGGCAACTGACCCAGCCCACGGCACGTGCAGCATTTGACAGCTATTTCCTGACTAGATAGATGAACATTTGCTTACTGCCCACCTACTGCCTAGATGAACCCAAAAAGGGACAGACTTGAACACAGGCTCTAGGATACGAGACCCTCAGGGGAGTTGTCTTGAACATAATGAAAGTCCCTTTGTCATCAATTCTTCCCCACTGTATCATCTTCTCTCCACTGTATCATGTCCTCCTCACTGTATCATTTCTTTCACATGTATCATGTCCTCTCCTCTGTCATTTCTTCTCCACTGTATTATGTCCATTCCACTGTATCATTGCCTGTCCACTATAATTTCCTCTCCACTGTATCACTTCCTCTCCACTGTATCACTTCCTCTCCACTGTATCACTTCCTCTCCACTGTATCATGTCCTCCCCACTGTCTCATTTCCTCCAGTAACGTTTTGAGACATAAAGATTTTGGAGACTCACTGCTTTTTAAACATGGACATAAAACTATTTACTTTTTAACCAAATTAAAGTCTGCTTCATCCCTATTTTCTCATTTCTAAGTACATATACATCACACATACATGCACACATTTTAAATGTATTAAAAATGCATACTAACTTGTAATAGTTCCATGAACTGAAAAGAACTTATTATTGTTCTCAATGGCAACAACACAGCTTCTCAAAATATGCAGCTGAATGCTTTGCAGAAAATCCTTTCTTTTAATGAGTGTTTTTAAAATTATACATATCTGTGTGTGGATTTGTGCACATGTAAATACATGTGCCTGTAGCGTCCTGAAAGTATGTCACTCTCCGGATCCCCTGGAGCTGGAGTTACAGGCAGTTGTTAGATACTTTTTTAATTTTTTTACATTAATTACAGGTTATTCACTTTGTATCCCAGCTGTAGCCTCCTCCCTCATTCCATCCCAACCCCACCCTCCATCCCTCATCTCCTCACATTCCCCTCTCCAAGTCCACTGATAGGGGAGGTTCTCCTACCCTTCCATCTGACCCTAGCCTATCCAGTCTCATCAAGACTGGCTTCATTGTCTTCCTTTGTGGTCTGGTAAGGCTGCTCCCCAATCAGGGGGAGGTGATCAAAGAGCCAACCACTGATTTCATGTCAGAGACAGTCCCTGTCCCCCTTGCTAGGGAACCCACTTGGATAATGAGCTGCCATGGGCTACATCTGTGCAAGGGTTCTAGGTTACTTCCATGCATGGTCCTTGGTTGGAGTATCAGTCACAGAAAAGATCCCTGGACCCAGATTTCTTGGTTCTGTTGCTCTCCTTGTAGAGCTCCTGTCCCCTCCAGGTCTTTCTATCTTCCCCTTCTTTCATAAGGGAAAGATACTGATACTCTCTGCCCAAAGTTTGGCTGTGAGTCTCAGCATCTGCTTTGATACCCTGCTGGGTAGATTCTTTCAGAGGCTCTCTGTAGTATGCAAATGGCTTGGACATCAGAAGAGGGGGAAAACAGAACAGGACAGGAGCCTACCACAATTGTTAGATTCTTAATGTAGGTGCTGGGAACCAAACTCAGAGGCTTGGTAAGAGCAGCAATTGCTCTTAATAACTGACCCTTCTCCAGTCCCTGAAATGTGTTTTTTGCTTTTTTTTTCCATACTACTTTTTGTTTGCACGCATGTGATCAGAATATCAAAAGTCTTATCAAGGAGCTATAATTCATTAGATAAGCCAGTTGTTTTCAGTTTCAATCAGTTACTGATTTTATTTTGTCCCCAATGCTACTTTTAATGTCTTTACACAGGACCATGTCTTCTTTCTGGGCTGGTTGGAGATCAATCTTTGGTAGTAGAAGGTGCTGGAAGAGAAAGCAACTTCTGCTCCCGAGTCTCAAGTGAACTGGTTCTTTGGAATGCTAATTGACTTGCAGAGAAACTCTTATCCCTGAAATTAAGTACCAGAATGACAGAGACTATATTTGAACTCTGGATTTCCTGGTGTGGGAAATCCTTATTAATATCTCT